>NW_027670226.1:12500-99000 GCF_964188305.1 Podarcis bocagei | reverse complement strand
AGAACTGGCAGATGTGATCTCAGAACCACTGGCAGTCATCTTTGAGAATTCCTGGAGAACAGGCAAAGTCCCGGCAGACTGGAGGAGGGCAAATGTTGTCCCCATTTTCAAAAAGGGGAAAAGAGAGGACCCAAATAATTATCGCCCAGTCAGTCTGACATCAATACCAGGGAAGATTCTGGAGCAGATCATTAAGCAAACAGTCTGTGAGCACCTAGAAAGGAATGCTGTGATACCAATAGTCAGCATGGATTTCTGAAAAATAAGTCATGTCAGACTAACCTGATCTCCTTTTTTGACAGAATTACAAGCCTGGTAGATGAAGGGAACGCAGTGGATGTAGCCTACCTTGATTTCAGCAAGGCATTTGACAAGGTGCCCCATGATATTCTTGTAAAGAAGCTGGTAAAATGCGGTCTTGACTATGCTACCACTCAGTGGATTTGTAACTGGCTGACTGACCGAACCCAAAGGGTTCTCATCAATGGTTCCTCTTCATCCTCGAGAAGAGCGACTAGTGGGGTGCCACAGGGTTCTGTCTTGGGCCCGGTCTTATGCAACATCTTTATCAACGACTTGGATGATGGATTCAAGGGCATCCTGATCAAATTTGCAGATGACACCAAACTGGGAGGGGTGGCTAACACCCCAGAGGACAGGATCACACTTCAAAACGACCTTGACAGATTAGAGAACTGGGCAAAAACAAACAAGATGAATTTTAACAGGGAGAAATGTAAAGTATTACACTTGGGCAAAAAAAATGAGAGGCACAAAAACAAGATGGGGGACACCTGGCTTGAGAGCAGTACATGTGAAAAGGATCTAGGAGTCTTGGTTGACCATAAACTTGACATGAGCCAACAGTGTGACGCAGCAGCTAAAAAAGCCAATGCAATTCTGGGCTGCATCAATAGGAGTATAGCATCTAGATCAAGGGAAGTAATAGTGCCACTGTATTCTGCTCTGGTCAGACCTCACCTAGAGTATTGTGTCCAGTTCTGGGCACCACAATTCAAGAAGGACACTGACAAACTGGAACGTGTCCAGAGGAGGGCAACCAAAATGGTCAAAGGCCTGGAAACGATGCCTTATGAGGAACGGCTAAGGGAGCTGGGCATGTTTAGCCTGGAGAAGAGGAGGTTAAGGGGTGATATGATAGCCATGTTCAAATATATAAAAGGATGTCACATAGAGGAGGGAGAAAGGTTGTTTTCTGCTGCTCCAGAGAAGCGGACACGGAGCAATGGATCCAAACTACAAGAAAGAAGATTCCACCTAAACATTAGGAAGAACTTCCTGACAGTAAGAGCTGTTTGACAGTGGAATTTGCTGCCAAGGAGTGTGGTGGAGTCTCCTTCTTTGGAGGTCTTTAAGCAGAGGCTTGACAACCATATGTCAGGAGTGCTCTGATGGTGTTTCCTGCTTGGCAGGGGGTTGGACTCGATGGCCCTTGTGGTCTATTCCAACTCTATGATTCTATGATTCTCTTCTCATGAGGTGGCCAAAGTCTTGGAGCCTCAGCTTCAGGATGTGTCCTTCCAGTGAGCACTCTGGGCTGATTTCCTTCAGAATGGATAGGTTTGATCTTCTTGCAGTCCATGGGACTCTCAAGAGTCTCCTCCAGCATCATAATTCAAAAGCATCAATTCTTCGGCGATCAGCCTTCTTTATGGTCCAGCTCTCACTTCCATACATCACTACTGGGAAAACATAGCTTTTACTATACTGACCTTGTTGGCAAGGTGGTGTCTCTGCTTTTTAAGATGCTGTCTAGGTTTGTCGTGAGATGATTACCCCTCCTTTATTGCCTGTTCCGGGTTGCCCAACCACTACCCCAGAGTCCTCTCTTGGCAGATCAAGAGGAGCAGGTTACGGCAAAGGCGGCCGGGTTTTGAGCTGGGGCAGTCAGAATAAGGTCCACTCTCGATTCAAAACCCTCAAATGTATTTGATATCATTGATTTTTCATTTCTATTCCTTGCAGATCATCTCGTTGTTTTATTGCTACAACCAAGGGCTGATGCAAATTAAGAGGATAATGATAATGATAATGATGATGATAATAATAATAATAATAATAATAATAATAATAATAATAATAATAATAATAATAACTTTTATTTGTATCCTGCCCTCCCCGTCCGAAACCGGGCTCAGGGAGGCTAACACCAAATATGTAACACTGGTATAAAATCAAGCAATAACGAAATTACCTCCTGAAAACAAGCCAGGATCAAATTCAAATCCAATTAGATGGCTTTCCGCAGGATTAGGGTTGGGAACAGTAAACGCTCATCAGGCCCAACTCTTATATGGGCCTGTGAGAACACTGGGAGGCCTCTTTCATACTAGTCCTTACACAAAAAGAGAAGGGGAGTCAGGTTGAACCAAAGGCCCGGCGGAACAACTCCATCTTACAGGCCCTGCAGAAAGATGTCAGATCCCACAGGGTCCTGATCTCTTGTGGCAGAGAGTTCCACCAGGCCGGGGCCAAGGCTGAAAAGGCCCTGGCCCTGGTCGAGGCCAGCCTAATCTCCCTGAAGCCCAGGACCTCTAACATTTTTTTATTTGCAGACTGTTAGATCCTCCGTGGAGAGGCGGTCCTAGGCTGTATTCATTCGTTTGGCCCAACGTGGGGCTCGTACCCATGACCCCAAGATTCAGAGTCTCAGCGCTCTGCCGCCTGAGCTACTCACACAGCTGCCCTCTTGTGCACCTCACCTCAAATTTGTCCGAATTGTGCATGCCTGGGATTCACTGCATGAGATGGGAGGTGGGGTGGTTCCCAAAGTCAGAGCTCAGGTAGTCAACGCGGAGCCGGCCCTCACTGCCTTTCAGGTCCTTGGGGTGCTCGTAAGGCGGCTTGTGGAGCACGTTGATCTAGCAAGGGGATTCAAGAAAGCCGGGTTACGGAAATGACATGGGGGTGGGGGACATGAGGCCACATCTTTGAAGTTGTTCCAATGTTACAAATATACATACCTTTGACTTGACAGCCCAAGAAAGACACGCAGAAAATCTATGCTTTAACCGACTCTCCTCATTCCGCCATTTGAACGAATTTGGGCTCCACCTCCCTCCATGAGCCAAGAAGCAGGAAGTCATGTAGGCAGCAGGAACAGGGCATCCCGCCAGAATTCCCCAAGCCTGAGAGCACATACACGGCACCCCACCGAGGGAGGGACCAAGGGGGCAACCATAGACATCTGCCAAGGCAGTTTAGCAAGGCAGGTGTTCTGAATGCCCATCTCCAGACAAGTCCAGTGGGAAAGGACGTGTCAAGAGTTTTATTGTTCTTTCAGTGATGGAGATTTAAGGGGTCTGATAAAGGGACCTCATAGTGAATGCATAACCCTTGTATACCCCTCCTCATTTGTGATGTGCTAGTGATGTAGTGATGATGTATCAACGATGCTGCTTGAAGTGTATTCTGGGGGGAAGAAGGAAGTTTTAAAAGTTGACATTGCCCCATGCTCGGGGTTCTTACTCCTGGGCAGACCTGTGGTGCAACAGTAAGAATCATGGTCTACTGACCACTGTTTTGCTCCAAATTACCGGGCTGGGACTTCCTCCTTTTACTGACAGCATGGACCCATGGGGGACAAGTGCCCCGGTGAGCTAGGCTGTCAAGGAGTCACTCACCCTGGAATTTTTTCGCTTAACAGCCATTGGCGCCAATACAGAGCAGGCTTCCTAAACCTTGGCCCTCCAGCTGTTTTCAAACTACAGTGCCCATCATCCCTGACCACTAGACCTGCTAGCTAGGGACCATGGAGCTGTAGGCCAAAAGCATCAGGAGGGCCAAGGTTGAGGAAGCCTGATAGAGAGCTCTACCTCTCTTTCAAATCAGAGCCGGCAAAGGCGGTGGAGTTCCTGCGCGGGTGCCTCGAGGCGGTTGGAGGATGGATGGCAGCTAACTGGTTGAGGTTGAATCCTGACAAGACTGAAGTTCTGTGGTGTGTGGGCGGGTGGGGGGGACTCCCTGGTCCTGAACGGGGCAACTGTGCCCCTGAAGGACCAGCTGCACAGTCTGGGGGTCATTTTGGACCCATGGAGGCACAGGTCTGTTCTGTGTCCAGGGCAGCTCTATCTGGGATGCAGGATAAGACCCTCCCTGCCCACGGACTCTCTTGCCAGAGTGGCGCATGCTCTTGTTATCTCCAGCTTGGACGACTGCAATGCGCTCTATGTGGGGCTACCTTACTGCAATTAATCCAGAATGTGGTAGCCAGACTGGGGGCCGTGAACAGCCGCAGAGACCACATAACACCAGTCTTGAAAGACCTGCATTGACTCCCAGTACGTTTCCGGGCACAATTCAAAGTGTTGGTGCTGACCTTGAAAGCCCTAAACAGCCCAGCAGATGAAACTTTCCTCTGGTTGTCAATATTAAGAGGATGCCAGCAAGATCAAGCCTTTCTGTAAAATAAAGGATTTAAATCCAGTCTGACTGAGACCACATACCACCGGTCCCAAGAGATCTGCTTTGGCTCCCAGTACGTTTCCAAGCACAATTCATAGTGTCGGTGCTGACCTTGAAAGCCCTCAATGGCCTCGGCCCAGTAGACCTGAAGGAGCATCTCCACCCCGGACACCGGGGTCCCTCTCCCGAGGGCCTTCTGGCGCTTCCCTCCCTGCAAGAAGCCAAGTTACAGGGAAGCAGGCAGAGGGCCTTCTCGTGGTGACGGCCGCCCTGTGGAACGCCCTTCCATCAGATGTCAAAGAAATAAGCAATTATCTCACTTTTAAAAGACATCTGAAGGCAGCCCTGTTTAGGGAAGTTTTTAAATATTTAATGCTGCCTTGTGTTTTTAATATTTGGTTGGCAGCCACCCAGAGTGGCTGAGGATACCCAGACAGATGGGCAGGGTAGAAATAATAAATTATTATATATTATTATATATCCAAAGCCAACATGAAAGCATTCAAACTCTGACGGAACGGAGCGGCGCACACCTCTTCACAGCATAGACCCACCTTGTCCAGGCAAAGGTTCCCATGTCTCTCGGCAATAGCCTTTCGGAAGCCGTGAGACAGCGGATACAGCATGCTGTGATGCGGGTGCACCGAAGGGAGCCGGTTCTTCTCCAGCTGGTCAGCCACAATACTGACAAGCTTCTTCATTCTCTCGCCGTAATCGGTCCAATCACAGACGATCTGAAAGGGGGCAAAGAAAACCAGGGTTCTAGATTCAGGTCTGATGAAGTCAATATATATATAAAAATTGTCCAGTAGTGCCTTAGAGACCAACAAAGTTTGTTCTTGGTATAAGCCAGGCACCCCAAGCCTTCGGCCCTCCAGATGTTTTAGACTACAATTCCCATCATCCCCGACCACTGGTCCTGTTAGCTAGGGATCATGGGAGTTGTAGGCCAAAACATCGGGGGGGGGGCGCAGGTTGGGGATGCCTGATATAAGCTTTTGTGTGCATGCACACTTCTTCAGATACACTGAAGCGGAAGTCCCCAGACCCTGATATACAGAGGGAGAAGTCCCCAGACCCTGCTATATAAGAGTAAGGAGAAGCCCCCAGACCCTGATATATAGTGGGAGGGTGAGTTGGGGTTTTTCTCCGAAGGGTAGTAGGAGTCAATGGGTATGGTCCACCTGCTGGCAACTGTGAATGACTGAAAAAACAAGGGATGGTACGCAGATGACCTGAAATAGTTTTAGGATATGTAATGAGACACATTCGTCCACAGGTTGACCATACCGATTGAGTCCTACTACCGTTCAGAGAAATACCCCGCCCCACCCTCCCTCTAAATATCAGGGTGTGGGGACTTCCGCTTCAGTGTATCTGAATAAGTCTGCCTGCACATGAAAGCTTAGACACAGAACAAACTGAGTTGGTCTCTAAAGTGACATTGGACAATTCCTGAATTAGGTGACGCTTTTACCATTACCGTGGTACCTTGGGACTCAAACGCCTCGGTTCCCAAATGCCGGAAACCCTGGGAGTGTTGGCCCTTAAAACTCTGCCTCACCTGCAAACAGTGCGCCAGGTTGCAGTAAGCGTCAGGAAAATCCGGCTTCAGTTTCAAGACGGTGCGATACGAAGCAATTGCCTCTGGGATGTTTCCGGAATCCTAGAAAGGGAGGGATATTTCAGCAATTGCCACTAGCTTTTTTCTCAACCATCAAAACCAAAGATGAAGAACAGACAGAAGGCACGATGATCCACACCTGGTAGACTTATAAAGTAACATTCAACAATCATTGGAATAGAACAGGGGTCGGCAAACTTTTTCAGCAGGGGGCCGTCCACTGTCCCTTAGACCTTGTGGGGGCCAGACTAGATTTTGGGGAGGGGGAAAAAGGAACGCATTCCTATGTCCCACAAATAACCCAGAGGTGCATTTTAAATAAAAGGACACATTATACTCGTGTCAAAACATGCCGACTCCCGGCTAGATTGAGAAGGCCATGGGGCCGTAGTTTGCCTCCCCATGCTATAGAATAATATTGAGTATCAGCATGTAAAAATTCAATAGAAACCTACTCTTAACAATTACAATAAATTGTAATTAATCGTACAATAAATGAATATTACAATGAATGATTATTGTAATTGATCATAGAATAAATGTTACAATAAATGGTTATAAAACAATGGCAAGTCACAGTGTCTACAATAGCCGCAGCGAGAATCTTAACAGACAAAGGATGGAAAGGAGAATCCCATCCCTACTAAGTTGGCGTAGCTAGCAAAAAGGCTAAAATACGCAGAATTAGCAAGATTATAATACAGGCAGAATTACGAGAGGTTTTGGAAGAAACATTTCATAGAGAACAGGACACTTGCAGAGTACAGTGGTACCTCTGGATGTGAATGGGATCCGTTCCGGAGCCCCGTTCGCATCCTGAAGCGAATGCAACCCGCATCTGCACGTCGCAATTCGCCGCTTCTGCGCATGACATCATTTTGAGGGTCTGTGCATGCGGCGAAACCCGCAAGTAACGTGCTCCGTTACTTCTGGGTCACTGCGGAGCGCAACCCAAAAATATTCATCCTGAAGCATATTTAACCCGAGATAGGACTGTATTGTCTAAATTTACAGGGGTGCCCAAATTTTCCCAAAGAGGGCCAGATTTGACATGAGGGCGGGGCAAATTTGTTGAGCTGTTTTAGGATTTAACCCCAAGGTTGTTGAGCTCTTTTTAGGATTGAAGTTGTTGAGCATTGGAGGGGGGGGGTTGCCCCAGTAAGTAAACCAGGTTACGCTCCCCGGCCACACGCTGGACATGTGTGGTCTAAAAAAAAATGTTGGGAAAATTTAAATTCTTTGGCAGGTGTGGATTGACAAAGGACAGCAGGAAATATGACAAAACCAATGCATTTTGAGATCTAGGAGAGACGAGCAAAAGGGCGCCATCGGAAATGTGACGTAGGGGTGATTGGAAGTCACAATGAGATTTTTGGGTGTGGAACTCCACCATACTTTCCGTCTATATATGCCACCCTCTATTTGGGGGGGCTCAAATTTAAGAAAATGAGCCATTCACCCACCCAATCACCCGTATAAGACCTCCCCCCCCCATTTTTATTTCAAAGTAAAAATAGCAATTTTTTCATTTTCCTTTTAAAAAATTTATTTACAAACAAACACATAGACACAAAACAAAATTCGTATTACCCTACCACCCAAAATTTCAGACATTAAAACCACCCTTGTGGCTTCCCTCCACCGCCCCTCACCCTCCTATATAATATTTCACATTGCCATTTTTATTTCCCCCCTATTTATTTATTTATTTTTGATTTCATTTTACATGCTAGTTGCCGTACATTTTCAACACTATACATTACATATATGGATTCCCCACATCTAACCCTATACACAACTCAGCATTTACCCAAATACCCACGTGACTTCCTTCACTCACATTCACATTGCAATTTTTATCTAAATTTATATTTCTTAACTCTTTTAACTTACTATTTATTATTATTATAAACCAGATTTACAAACATTAAACCAAACATATCAACATGTTAGTTTTTGAGCAGTACTTGAACACATAATCTTCAAACCATTTCCATTATATTTTTATTTTCCAGTTTGATTGGTACCTTATTACTGCACTTGACCTTGCCAGTTCTATAAATTCAATTAGTTTCTTTATCCAGTCATCCTTTGTGGGTATATATTTCCTGTTCCAGTTTTGTGCAAGGAGTAGCCTTGCTGCAGCTGTCGCGTATAAGAATAATATCTTCCCATCTTGTGGTATTTCTTTACCTCTTATACTCAGTAAATATGCCTCTGGTTTTCCCCTCTAAATTAATTCTGATCATCTTTTTTATTTCCTCATGAATTTTTTAACGTTTCTGTAGCCCCACCATAAACGTATCGGCGTGCCCTCTGCCTCCTCACACTTCCAGCATAAATTCCAATTCTCCCCTTTTTCTTTTTGTGCCCCATCTCGGTTTGGGACGGCTTTTGCCAGTTGTTTTCCTTTTGTAAAAACTAAGATTCCCCTGCTGCCCCCCCCCCCCAGTTTTTTTTTTTTTTTAAATAGATTTAGCAGAGACACAAAGCTTACCTTATGGATGGAAGTGAGGTTGCTGTGGGCATCGGCAAACGCAGGATTTATCTGGATTGCTCTTGTGTAGCATTGCAGAGCTCCCTGGACGTCTTGCATTTCCTTCAAGGTGTTCCCCATGTTGGAATAGGCGTCTGCAAAAGTGGGACTGATTCTGACATGGAGGGGGAGAGAAAAAGTGCCATTTTGGTACAAAAATACTCTGAAGTTACGCTGGAAATGTAAGGGTCAAGAAGGCTCTTTCTATCCTATACGGTGGTCTTTAGGGCAGTTCATTAAAAAAACTTTTTTAAAAAATGCCTTCTCCAAAGCCTTCACAAAATAGGAAAACGTCCAAGAAAACAGCTATTTTCATGGAGGGTTGAGATATTAACTGATATGCACAAAATTTCAGATATAGCTATATAATCCCTAGTGTAGTAAGATAAGACCTTGGGAGCAGGCATCTTCAAAAAAGTGTTTTTTATGAACCACCCTAGTGGTCATGTGAGACAGTGAGACCTTGGTTCTCAAATGTTTTTTATACAGGTTTCTTTATACAGAAGGTTTTTTATACAGAAAGGTTCAGCATTGTGGCATCCTCTTCATACGGACAAGCAGCACTTTCCTTTTGGGAAATTCCATGCTCCTCAATTCTGGCAATTATTAATCACTCTCAATTCCACCCTAATAATTGCCACCTGCCCGGATTTTAACTTGTCTGAATTAATTTTTATTTGAATTACTTGATGTCTGCTTTTAGGCTCGTTGTGTTGTTTTTATGATGTTAGCTGCTCTGAGCCCAGCCTTGGCCGGCGAGGGTGGGATACAAACAAAAACAAATTATTATTATTATTATTATTACTACTACTCAAACGCTTTGGTTCCCAAATGCCGAAAACCCAGAAAAAGTGTTCCAGTTTCCAGGCGTTTTTCGGAAGCCAAACATCAAATTTGGCTGTCAGCTATTCTTTCTGGGGCGCCTGCACCAATCAAACAGACTTCGGGAACAGATTAAGTTTGGTGCTTTGGTTTTTGCAATTTATGTGGTGTTTTTGTTTCGGAGGCTTTTTTGGTTCATTTGTTTTTGCGACTGTGCGGATCCCAGTTTAGTTACTGATTGATTGATTGATTGATTGATTGTGTGATTGCAGAAACGGATAGAAGCCCCGGTCCCCATCCGAACAATGACTATCATCAGTGCAGGTGAGGAAAAAAAATAATTTTCATTTTTATCATTTACAAGACTGTTGTATTTATTTTAGAGTACAGTACATGGATGACTGCTTTCATTTTAGGGATCAGTGGTCTCGTTAGATAGTAAAATTCATGTTAAATGGCTGTTTTAGGGATTGTTTTTCAAAGTCTGGTACGGATTAATCCGTTTTGCATGACTTTCTTTTTTTTTTTATATAATAATTTTTATTACGTTTTTTTCCAGATTACAAATAGAAAAGAAAGAACATAGACAGTAGAAAGAAAGAAAAAACAGAAAATCTCAACCATTTCAACAACTTATTTCAGATTTCTATCGGGCTTCCCCACATCTCCCACATAGTGCATTCTTAACAATAAAATTATCAGCAAATTATAACCTTGTTTCATGTGTTTCTTTTTACTTTCAATTGCAGTTTAAGTTTAAATCTCTTGTTTTCAATTTACTTTTAAAATATAACATATTGTCATTTTTACCCATTTAAACCTTGATTCTTTCGTAAAAATTATCCAATTTCTTATATAAACCATTTTGTTGCTGGGGCTGATATTCCAAATCATACGGCGTCTTAAGATTCATATAACTTATAATACTTTTGCAAATAGTCCTTAAATTTACACCAGTCCTCCTCCATTGCTTCTTCTCCCAAGTCTCGAATCCTTGCAGTCATCTCGGCTAGTTCCATGTAGTTCATCAGTTGCGTCTGCCAGTCCTCCAGTGTGGGCAAATCTTGAGTCTTCCAATGCTTAGCGATAAGAATCCTTGCTGCAATAGTAGCATACATAAAAAGAGTTCTATCCTTCTTTAACACCTTCTGGCCGACAATGCCCAGGAGGAATGCCTCTGGTTTCTTAGGGAAAGTGTATTTAAACACCTTTTTTAACTCGTTATATATCATTTCCCAGAAGGCCTTCACTCTTGGACAGGTCCACCAGAGGTGAAAGAATGTCCCTTCAGCCTCCTTACATTTCCAGCATTTATTATCGGACAAGTGGTAGATCTTAGCAAGCTTGACTGGGGTCATGTACCACCTGTATACCATTTTCATAATGTTTTCTTTCAAGGCATTACATGCCGTAAACTTCATACCGGTGGTCCATAACCTTTCCCAGTCCTCAGACATGATGTTATAACCAATGTCCTGGGCCCATTTTATCATGGCTGATTTAACTGTCTCATCCTGAGTGTTCCATTTAAGCAGCAAGTTATACATTCTCGATAATAGCTTGGTCTTTGGTTCTAACAATTCTGTCTCAAGTTTCGATTTTTCCACCTGGAATCCTGTTTTTTTATCTAGCTTAAAAACCTCATTAATTTGGGCATAATGAAACCAATCTTGCACTTTACCCTTTAACCTTTCAAAGCTCTGCAACCTCCAATTATCTCCAATGTTTTCTATTATTTCCCAATATTTCGGCCAACCGGCCTCCATATTGGGTTTTTTCCGAGCCTTGGCCTCTATTGGTGATACCCACCTCGGAGTTTTGCTTTCTAGTAAGTCTTTGTATTTTTTCCAGACCATAAATATTGCTTTCCTGACAATATGGTTTTTAAACATTCCATATGTTTTTGCCTTGTCATACCACAAATACGCATGCCAACCTAACGAGTTATTAAAGCCTTCCAGATCTAGGACATCAGTGTTTTCCAACAAGATCCAATCTTTCATCCAGCAGAAGGCTGCAGCTTCGTAATATATCCTTAAGTCCGGCAGGGCAAATCCCCCTCTTTCCTTTGCATCAGTTAGTATTTTAAACTTTATTCGGGGCTTTTTGCCCTGCCAGACAAATTTAGAGATATCCTTCTGCCACTTTCCAAAACATTCCACTCTGTCCACAATCTGCAAGGCCTGAAACAAAAACAACATCTTTGGCAAAACGTTCATTTTTATAGCTGCAATTCGGCCTAACAAGGACAACTTCAGTCTTGACCAAATTTCTAGATCCTTTTTAACTTCTGACCAACATTTCTCATAATTATCTTTAAATAAATTCAGGTTCTTGGAGGAGAGATTGACCCCCAGGTATTTCACTTTTTTAACAATATTTAGTTCTGTTTCCTTCTGAAACCCTTCTGTTTCAGTAGCTGTCAAATTTTTCCCTAACACCTTAGTTTTTTGTTTGTTCAACTTGAAACCCGCCACCCGACCAAATTTCTGTATCAGTTCCAGAACTCTTTTTGTACTAGATTCTGGCTCCTGTAATGTTAAAACCAAGTCATCTGCAAATGCTTTCAGTTTATATTGTTTCACTCCGACCCGTATTCCTTGTACCTGCCGATCCTTCCTTATCATGTTCAGCAAAACCTCCAGGACTGAGATAAACAATAAAGGGGACAGGGGGCACCCCTGACGTGTACCTTTTTCAATCTGAAGCTCTTCTGTCACCACATTGTTCACTATTGTTCACTAGATAGAGTTTTGCATGACTTTCTATGGGAAAGTGCACCTTGGTTTTGGAACACATTCAGTTTGAGAACCAAGGTACCACTGTATAATTAACTGGGGGGGGGGAGAGAACATTTGTGTAAAAACCAGAAGCCTTTCTAATAGGTTTAACGGGTGAAGAAATACCAAGAGACCTAAAAAGACAGTGTATTCTATTTATGCCAGAATGTTCTTAGCCCGGATGTGGAAGGAAGAGAAGGTCCCAACAAAAGAAGAGTGGATTATCAAAATGACTGTGAAGATCAGACATCAAGATGATAGGAAATTTAAGCAAAGAAAAAAGTTAAAAGGACAAAATGGGGAAAATAATGAAGATGAAATGTGAAAAAGCATGGTGCAAAAACCTTAAGGATATAACCATCGTTAGTTCAAAGATGGCAAAATTAAGGGAGAATGAGATAGGCAGGAGAAGTAAATATTTAAAAAACCAGAAGAGGGAAGCTGGGGGAGATTGGGATTCATCTATGCTGTCTGCAAGAATGATGTTTGTGTTGAATATAAAATGCTAAAACTTAATAAAAACTATTTATATATATAAAAAAATTAAACAAGAATGGGAAAAATTTATTGAATACCTTAAAGATACATATTTAGAAATAATAATAATAATAATAATAATAATAATAATAATAATAATAATAATAATAATAATAATAATAATGGGCCTATGAACTGCCTTTTTCGTACGCATAGGAAATACTGTTAGAAAATAAGACTGTCAGGGGATCAAGCTCAGCCGACACAGAGAACAGCATGTGCCCAGCTTTTATTTCAATTTCTGTACCGTTCCTTAACACCTTGCATTGTTCTTCTGATGAAAAAGCAGATTTTTGGTCATTCCAGGAGGCCTAGGAATATAAAAAGGGGGACAGACCCTCTTCCTTCCAAAAGGGACTTATCGGACCATGCTTTGTCGAGCCTCAAAATGCTACTTCACTTTCACTTCTTCACCATTATTTCCGTTATTGATCAAGAAAAATTTGATCGGCGATTTTTAAAAAGACCCAGACTAGGAGTCCAGGGTACGCATGCCTAACCCTTATATCTCAATTTAATTGTTGTAATTCTCCACGCACGTACCTCAAGAGCTTTCCGGTAGAGGCGGACAGCCTCCTCGATATTCCCTTGTTCTCGCTTGATGTTCGCCAGGTTATTAAGAGAATCCGCGTGAGTCGGACATAAACGGAGAGCTGTATTGTAGCATTCCTCGGCTTCGGCAACCTTCGAAACACAAAACAGAGTTTTTACACGAATATTAGTATGTCTTTCACAGGAGCCCAAAAGGCTGCTCTGTGATGTGATGGCTGGATTGAGGTTTGATACGGCCCCTCAGCTCCTGACGGTAACTTGGTATTAGAGCGGTTCATAAAAAACTCTTTTTTTGAAAATGCCTGCTCCAAAGTTCTTCTCTTACCAACAGTAGAGATTATATAGCTATATCTGGAATGGCATGCATATCAGTTAATATCTTTTATATATATATGCCAGCTGTCCTTTGTCAACAACCAATTGTTGCTGTTTTTTATATTGAATATATGCTATATGGTAACTGTTGCACCTCATAGGTAACTCAAGCCTTCTGCACGTCACAAAAGATGTATTTTATCAAAGTCATTGTTGAACTGAAATACAATTAAGAAGTATATTAATAGTGAAATGCAATTAAGAAGAAGCATATTAACAGTAAAACCCCACAATTGTTGAGCCTTTTTTAAGGATTTGACCTCAGAGGTGCTGACCTTTTTTTAGGATTAAAGTTCTTGAGCTTTTTTGGGGGAAGTTTTGCCCTAGTAAATAAACCGCCACGAGGGCCGGATTAAATCGACCAGAGGGCCAGATTAGGCCCCTGAACTGGACTTTGGACATGCCTGGTCTAAAAGAACATTGGGAAAATTTAAATTCTTTGGCAGGATAGCAGGAAATATGACAAAACCAATGCATTTTGAGATCTAGGAGAGATGGGTGGAAGGCCCCCAAAGTGGACTTTGGACATGCTTGGTTTAGGGGAACATAAATACAAGAGCAGACTAATCCGATTCAAACTCTCTTTCCCGCACACTTACCGTCTTTTGCAAGATGTATTTAAGGAAGACAGTAAGGGAAATGGTTTTGGTCATACTAAATCAAAATTAAGAGACAGAGTTGCTAGATAGTAAAAGAAAATCATTGCCAAAAACGTATAAGAATGGCATACAAAGGATGAAGAAGTTAAGTCGGTTATGATTAAATGGGCTCAAGATTTTGGTCATAACATTGAATTAGATAAGTGGGAAAGATTATGGGCAAAAACAATTTATTGAATGTACAGCACTAATTAAAAATTTAATGAAGGTGACGTATAGGTGGTATTTGACGCCGACTAAACTTGCTAAAATATATATAACTCAAGATAAGGCACGCTAGAAATGCAAGGAGAAGGAAGGGAATTTCGTCCATAGGTGGTGGATGTGCACTAAAGTCAAAGTCTACTGGGATATGATTTACAAAGAATTGAAAAAGATCTTTAAATATACTGTTATTAAAAAAACCAGAGGCTAATTTTTGAAAGTGATTTACAAATGCTAAAGTAAATTGTTTTAAGTAGAGTAAGAAGGTAAATAGGGCGATATATGTTCAGGTAGGCAGCTGTGGTGGTCTAACGCAGTTGAAATATATAAAAAATATATAAATTGTCCAGTAGCACATTGCAGACCAACTCAGTTTGGTCTTGGTAGAAGCTTTTGTATCTGAAGAAGTGGACCTGCATACAAAAAATTATACCAAGAAGAAGCCAAGTTTAGCAAGCCCTGTTTAGGGAAGGACTATTGTATTTTAATATTTTGTCGCCAAGAGTGGCTGGGGAAACCCAGCCAGATAGGCGGGGTATAAATTTTATTATTATTATTATTATTATTATTATTATTATTATTATTATTATTATTATTATTATTATCATCATCATCATCAGGTGCTACTGGACAATTTTTAAAGGGTGATATAGAAATGCTAAGAGGATCGTGACTGCTTAAGAAAGCCAGGGAGTGGGAGCGGGGGAAGGGGGAGGGGAGTCGACGCTTGGTATGAGCAAAGTTGTATGTGACGATATGACAAAGGAAAAAATAAAAGAGGACTTCTTCTAGGTTCTGTACCCCAAATCCCCCCCCAAAGAGCCCAATTTCGAGGTCACCATCATCCGGAAGGCTTTTTTCAGCAAACCCTCTGACATACAGAAAGCAAAAGGGACCGGTTTCATTTTCTTTTTTTAATTTTTATTTTATTTATAACATAGTCCACAACAACTCATACATACAAACAGACCCACCACCATTGACTAATTATCAAAATTAAACTCCTATCCTCTTACACAAAGAAAACATAACATAAAAATAAAAGACTTTATTCTGTTAAATGGCCGCCTTATTTACCTCTTGTATACTATTTCTTTTGTATGGGATTATTACAATTTTTCCTAATTATGACTTAAACCACAAAGTCTCCTGTAGAAATTAATTGAAACAAGTCCAAGTGTATATTTTGGGGCACTGTTTGGTAAAGTATTCTCTGCATTTTCCCCATTCCTTTTGGAATTCTTGTCTGGGTTGTGCCCTAATTGTCTCTGTTAATCTGGCCAATTCAGCATGGGGTAAAAGCCTAAGAAAAAGCTAAACAACTTCAATCCTAAAAAAAGTTCAACAATTTAAACCCTAAGAAAAGAGCTCAACAACTTCAATCCTTAAAAAAAGTAAACAACTTTGGTCGGCCCTTATGGCCCTTCACTTCATCAAATCTGGCCCTCTTTGAAAAAAGTTTGGACACCACTGCCTAATAGGAAAGTTTCTGTATTTTTTTTTCACAGGCCCACCAGAAATGTATAAGTGTCCCTTCTTCTTTACTGCACCTCCAGCACAGTTTTTTTGTTTTATACATTTTAGCTATTTTGGCAGGTGTTAAGTACCATCTATAAAACATCTTTTATATAGATGTTCCCCCCACCCCAAGGCAAAAGGGACCAGTTTCTTACGCTGCCTTTCTCTTTCAGCGCGTTGGCCAGGTTGCAGTAGGCGTCAGGGAAGTGGGGCTGGAGCTCAATGGCCCTCTTGTAGGTATCGATTGCCAGATCGATCAGCCCCTGTTCGTAATACACACATGCCAGGTTGCCGTGGACAACAGCGTGGTTGGGACTCAGGCTCAGGGCCCGTAGGTAGGCTGCAACGGCTCTGAAATGAGATCAAGGACTGGTTCAGTTTCATTGTCACCAGGGTGGATAAAAATCTGTTTTTTAAAAAATAAAATGCTTTGGGAGGACGATTAAGAGGATCGAGGCGGGCCGGGACTGCTGATTCTTTTAGATTTGTTAGCGGCCTTCGACATGGTCGATCACAAACTTTTGGACCACCGCCTTGCCAACGTGGGGATTCAGGGCACAGTCAGACAATGGCTGTGCTCCTTTATCTCAAGTCGGGGACAGAGGGTGGCGCTAGGGAGGGAGTTGTCGCTGCGGCACTCCTTGTTGTGTGGAGTGCCGCAGGGCACAATCCTTTCCCAGATGCTTTTCAATATCTTTATGCGCCCCCTTGCCCAGATTGTCCGGAGTTTAGGGCTGAGTTGTCGTCAATATGCTGATGACACCCAACTTTATCTGTCAATGGACTTGGCCCCAGACACACTGACCAGATGCTTGGAAGCCGTGGCTGGGTGGCTGCGTGGGAGCCAGTTGAAGTTAAATCCTTCGAAGACAGAGGTCCTCTGGCTGGGTCAGGACAACATGGGGTTGGGGGGCCAACTCCCATCTCTTGTGGGGGCGCAATTAGTGCCAGAGCCTTCTGTCAAGAGCTTGGGTGTAACCTTCGATGCCTCTCTTTCCATGGAGGCACAGGTTGCAGCCACAGCAAAGGTGGCATTTTTCCACCTCCGCCGTATTAAGGAATTGGTTCCTTACCTTTCTCGCCCTGATCTGGCCAGTGATCCATGCGATGGTCACCTCCAGGCTTGATTATTTTAACTCGCTCTATGCTTAGACTCACTCTGACACCCTATATGGGATTTGGTATATAAATTTTCCCGTGGCTTTTTTGCTGGCCCATGTAGCACCAGCATGGATAGCTGGCTTGGGTGAATAGCTGATGTTTCCTCCCTTTGTAGTCTTGATGAGGCTGCATTTTAAGCTGTATTTTAATTAACTGGGGTTTTTTTCTATTCTATTTTATTGTAATTTATATTTGGTGTTAGCCGCCCTGAGCCCGGCCCTGGCCAGTGAGAGCGGGGTAGAAATAAATAAATAAATAAATAATTCGGGGAAGAATTATTTGTTTTAAGTTTTTCATGTGTGCGAAAACTCAGTCCAAGTTTTTCTTGGGGAAAAAATGTTTCAGCACATCAGTTAAGCAACATGGATACATATGCTACCATGTTACTGTTTTAGTGAAATAAATTGCTTAAATTGTTATGAAGGAAATGTTTCTTTTCTCCTTCCAATCAAGTACAGCAGAAAAGTTGTTCAAATAAAAAGTGTTCACTTATTAAAACTCACCATCATTTCGTCACAATCGGGCTGTATATAGCAGAACCAAATCATTTTGATATAACTGTAGAAAAGACTCTGAAGTTAGGATTCCAAAAAGGAAACCTGCCTCCGATTGTCAATATTAAGAGGATGCCAGCAAGGCTGAACCTTCCGGTAAAAGGGGGATTTAAATCAAGTCTTATGGATTTGGGATTTAAATCAATTTGCTTTAAATAAAATCAACCCTCTAGGCAACAATGGGAGTTAGTTTGGGTATGGGTGCAACCACTAAACTGAGAATATAAGACGTAATGTGATTATACGCAAAACCAATAAAAAACATTTATATAAAAAAGAGAATATAAGCTCTATGCCTATTTGCTTACCTGTCAAATATACGCGCCTCCTTCAAGACGTTCCCCAGATTAATGTAAGCATCCAGGAAGTTGGGGTCCAGGGTCACCGCCTGAAAATATTTAAGATAATAGATTTTTGTTACTAATACAGTCATACCTCAGGTTGAAGTAGCTGCGGGTTAAGCATTTTCGGGTTGTGCTCCGTGGCGACCTAGAAGTAACAGAGCCCGTTACTTCCGGGTTCTGCAGCTTGCGCACGTGCAGACACTCAAAATGATGCCACACGCATCTACGGAAGCAGCAAATTGTGACCCGAGCATGTTCGCTTCAGGATGCGAACGGGGCCCCGGAACGGATCCCGTTCGCATCCAGAGGTACCACTGTATAACAGCATGGTTACTTTTAAATAAGTGGGTCAACTTTGACCTAGGCTGCCTCCTACCTACCTTCCTACCTTATCAATCTACCGACTTTATCTTATTATCTATCTACTTGCCTATCTATCTATCTATCTATCTATCTATCTATCTATCTACCTACCCTATCTATCAAATCTATCTACCTACCTACCATCTAATCCAGGTGTGGCCCAACTTGGCCCTCCAACCCCCATCATCCCTACCTAACAGGACCAGTGGTCAGGGACAATGTGAGTTGTAGTCCCAAAACAGCTGGAGGGCCAGGTTTGGCCATGCCTGAATCTATCTACCTACTCAATCAATCAATCTAACTAATCTATCTATCCATCTACCAACCTTTCTTATATATGTATCTATCTAATCTACCTACCTAATCTATCTATCTAATCTAATCTAATCTAACTATCTATCATCTATCTAATCTATCTATGCAAGGAATATCAACTGTACGAGAAATGGTACCAACTAATGGTACTAACAGGACACCGGAGGCCCATTGCAGCTGAAAAAATGCCTCCAGTTTTAATATAAAAAAGAATGGGAAACGTTTATTGCATATTGACAAAAGCAGTGCACACAGGTTAATACATTAGCAGGATTAATTTTTTTAAAAAAACCCACCTGTAATGGTTAAATTTAAAGTAGAATCATAGAATCATACAGCTGGAATAGACCACAAGGGCCATCGAGTCCAACCCCCTGCCAAGCAGGAAACACCATCAGAGCACTCCTGACATATGGTTGTCAAGCCTCTGCTAACTGGGACTTTTCTCTTGCTTTTCTTTTGTGCAAATACCCCCTTCCCCCTGTACCTACCTACCTCTCGACCCTCCCAAGGCCTGCTACCTGAAAGCCATCGAGACCCAACCCAACTTTGCTGTGGCATGGAGTAACCTCGGCTGTGTGTTCAATGCGCAAGGGGAAATCTGGCTGGCGATTCATCACTTTGAGAAGGTAACTGTTACAGAGTTTCTGGGCTCTAGATGGGAAGGCCTGGAAAAATAATGATAATGATAACAATCCAATATAAGCCCCATTAATTGGGCTAGTAGCGTTCTCTCTTCTTCTGTTAAATAATGTTTTATTAATTTTTCATTAATCACAATCCAATAGAAGCCCCATTAATTGGGTTAGTAGCGTTCTCTCTTCTTCTTTTAAAGAATTTATTATTTTCATTCATAGCAATCTGATTTAAGCCCTATTAATTGGGCAAGTGGCATTCTCTTTGTAAATTATTTTTTCATTAATTTTTTCATTAATAACAATCCCATATGAGCCCCATTAATTGGGCTAGTGGCATTCTCTTTTTAAATTATTTTTTATTAATTTTTTCATTAATAACAATCAAATATAAGCCACATTAATTGGGCTAGTAGCATTCTCTCTTCTTTTAAATATTTTTTTATCATTTCTTTCATGAATAACCTGATCTAAGCCCCATTAATTGGGCAAGTAGCATTCTCTTTTGAAATATTTTTTTACTAATTTTTTTCATTCATAACAATCCAATTTAAGCCCCATTGGGCTAGTTGCATTCTTGCTGCCGTCGTTGCAGACATAAGAAGTCTTATACCTAGTGAGAAGGCTTCTGGCTTTTTTGACAAATGTATTTTCAAACATTTTCTTTAAACTCATCATATATTATTTCCCAGAAAGCCTTGACCAATGTCACATAATAACAGATGCATATTAGTATATCGCTGCTTCGCAAGATGTTGCAGGGCTGAATGAAGTGGTTTGTAATAACACTGTCAAAATTGGATGCAATTTTTAAATATATACAGTGGTACCTCGTTTTACATAGACTTCAGGTTATACACTCCGCTAAGCCAGAAATCGTGCTTCAGGTTAAGAACTTTGCTTCAGGATGAGAACAGAAATCGTGCTCTGGCGGCTCAATGGCAGCAGGAGGCCCCATTAGCTAAAGTTCAGGTTAAGAACAATTTCAGGTTAGCAAAGAAGGAAAACTACCCAAGACTTTCTTTTCAATGACGAAAAACTGTAATCTAATTGATGTTTGGAGACTTAGACATCCACTGGAGTAACAGTTTACATTTTATTCGGAACCAATTAGTCAATGTCAAGAATAGATCAAATTTGGGTCTCGAATGAACTAACTCCAGGCTAAACATGCCCAACTCCCTTAGCCGTTCCTCATAAGGCATCGTTTCCAGACCTTAGACCATTTTGGTTGCCCTCCTCTGGACACGTTCCAGTTTGTCAGTGTCCTTCTTGAATTGTGGTGCCCAGAACTGGACACAGTACTCTAGGTGAGGTCTGACCAGAGCAGAATACAGTGGCACTATTACTTCCCTTGATCTAGATGCTATACTCCTATTGATGCAGCCCAGAATTGCATTGGCTTTTTTAGCTGCCGCGTCACACTGTTGGCTCATGTCAAGTTTATGGTCAACCAAGACTCCTAGATCCTTTTCACATGTACTGCTCTCAAGCCAGGTGTCCCCCATCTTGTTTTTGTGCCTCTCATTTTTTTTGCCCAAGTGTAATACTTTACATTTCTCCCTGTTAAAATTCATCTTGTTTGTTTTTGCCCAGTTCTCTAATCTGTCAAGGTCGTTTTGAAGTGTCATCCTATCCTCTGGGGTGTTAGCCACCCCTCCCACTTTGGTGTCATCTGCAAATTTGATCAGGATGCCCTTGAATCCATCATCCAAGTCGTTGATAAAGATGTTGAATAAGACTGGGCCCAAGACAGAACCCTGTGGCACCCCACTAGTCACTCTTCTCCAGGATGAAGAGGAACCATTGATGAGCACCCTTTGGGTTCGGTGAGTCAGCCAGTTACAAATCCACTGAGTGGTAGCATAGTCAAGACCGCATTTTACCAGCTTCTTTACAAGAATATCATGGGGCACCTTGTCAAATGCCTTGCTGAAATCAAGGTAGGCTACATCCACTGCGTTCCCTTCATCTACCAGGCTTGTAATTCTGTCAAAAAAGGAGATCAGGTTAGTCTGACATGACTTATTTTTCAGAAATCCATGCTGACTATTGGTATCACAGCATTCCTTTCTAGGTGCTCACAGACTGTTTGCTTAATGATCTGCTCCAGAATCTTCCCTGGTATTGATGTCAGACTGACTGGGCGGTAATTATTTGGGTCCTCTCTTTTCCCCTTTTTGAAAATAGGGACAACATTTGCCCTCCTCCAGTCTGCCGGGTCTTCACCTGTTCTCCAGGAATTCTCAAAGATGACTGCCAGTGGTTCTGAGATCGCATCTGCCAGTTCTTTTAATACTCTTGGATGCAGTTCATCTGGCCCTGGAGACTTGAATACATCTAAACTAGCCAAGTATTCTTGTACTATCTCCTTAGTTATTCTGGGCTGTGTTTCCTTTGCTGAATCATTTGCTCCAAATTCTTCAGGTCGGGCATTGTTTTCTTTATCGGAGAAGACTGAGGCAAAGAAGGCATTGAGGAGTTCAGCCCTTTCTGTGTCCCCTGTTTGCATTTCACCATCTTCTCCTCTGAGTGACCCCACTGTTTCTTTGTTCTTCCCTTTGCTACGAACATACCCATAAAAGCCTTTGTTCTTGCTTTTAACCTCTCTAGCAAGCCTGAGTTCATTCTGTGCTTTAGCTTTTCTGACTTTGTGTCTACACGTGCTGGCTATTTGTTTGAATTCCTCTTTGGTGGTTTCCCCCCCTTTCCATTTTTTGTACACATCCTTTTTTAATCTTAACTCAGTTAAAAGTTCTTTAGATAGCCACCCTGGCTTCTTTAAGCACCTTCCATGTTTCTGTCTCATTGGTATTGCCTGACGTTGTGCTTTTACTATCTCCCTCTTAACAAACTCCCAGCCATCATGAACTCCCTTTCCTTTTAGTATTACTGTCCATGGGATCTCACCCAGCACTTCCCTAAGTTTTATGAAGTCGGCTTTCTTAAAGTCAAGAAATTGAGTCCTAGTATGCTTGGCTGCTCCTTTCCGCTGTATAGTAAACTTCAGAAGAGCATGATCACTCGCGCCTAATGATCCTTCCACTTCTACCCCACTAACCAGGTCATCAACATTGGTTAGGACCAGATCTAAAATGGCTGTTCCTCTTGTTGCTTCTCCCACTTTCTGGACAATGAAGTTGTCTGCAAGGCCAGTGAGGAATCTGTTTGACCTTATGCTCTTGGCTGAGTTTGACATCCAACAAATATCCGGGTAATTGAAGTCCCCCATTACTACTATCTCCCTTCCTTTTGCATGCTTGGCCATCTGTTCCAGGAAGGCATCATCTATGTCCTCCGTTTGGCTTGGGGATCTATAGTAAACTCCCACAATGAGATCTCTCTTATTCTTCTCTCCCTTAATTTTGACCCAAATGCTCTCACTTTGGCTTTGAGGTTCTAAATCTTGGATCTCTTCACAGGTATACACATCCCTGACATATAACGCCACTCCTCCTCCTTTCTTGTTTGGTCTGTTTCTCTGAAATAGATTGTATCCCCCCATTTTTACATTCCAATCGTGGGAGTTATCCCACCAGGTTTCAGTGATGCCTATTATGTCATATTTAGTTTGCTGTACCAAGAGCTCAAGCTCATCTTGCTTATTTCCCATGCTTTGCGCATTAGTGTACAGACATTGAAGTCCATTAATCATTCCCCCGTGTCTCTTATTTAAGGATTTTTTCCTCCCACCACTAGGTCTGCGTGCTGTTTGCTCCATTTGGTCTATGACATTTGGATGATCATCTTCATCAATTGATAGACTCCTACCTTCAGGAGCACTGTCTCCCTCCCCCACATTAGTTAGTTTTCCTGTCAATTTGGTTGGAGGGAGAAGGGTAAACATGTCCACGTAATCCCCATTGAGGATCTTATTCCTCTTCTTCTGGGACAAATGGTTCCCCAATATAAAATCAGTGGATTGATTGGTAGCAACTTTTACATCCTCCACCAATGCCCCATCCTTCCATGCCAGTACACCATTGAAGGTCTTACGATGGGAATTGGCCCTCCTTTCATGCGCCCAAAGTGGGATTATCTTCCCCCAAGCCCCAGTAGCTATCCATGGGGCCCTCGCTATCCGAATCAGAGGATGGCGTACCTGACTCATCCTCGGTCTCTGACTGCTTACTTCTCTTCTTCTTAGAGGACGTGTGCTTCCTCTTGGACTTCCTCTTCCCACCTTGGACCTCAACGTTGGCTGGGGTCGCACTTGCCGCTGGCTGAGGGGTGGGAGGTTCAATGTGCTCATCCTCCAGGGTGGAACCCGCGCTGTCCTCGGTAGAGCTGTGCTGGGGCTGCTGTTCCTGAAACACACTAGGAATGTCTACAATTTGTGAGACGGCGTTACCGCTGGCACCCTTGGCGGTGGCCTTCCCCTTGCCGGGACCCTTAGCCGGCGCCCTTCCTTTGCCTATGCTTTGGTTTGTTTTCTTAGCCATGGCTGCCTGTGCACGGGTATTTGGGCGACCTGTATTCGCCGTTTCTGACTGGTTGCTGCCCCCTGCAATGACGGGGATGTCCTGTTGAACTTGGTAGCTAGAAGGAGTGTCGGGTATCACCTCCTGTGACAGTTCCGGGGCTGGAAGCGCCAAAGCCCCCCTAGGCCTACACTGTCTGTAAAATGTTTCAAACGCCATGAAAAATTGGGCGAAGGCTTGAGGGTCGCAATGCATGGCCGGCACTTGAGCGCCCCCATTGCCTGCGGGGGGTGCCAGCTGATTGGCGGAAGTGGATGCCTGCTGGTCTCCACCGGAAGCCATTTCAAACTGAATCGTGAACTGGAACCACTAAGTTATTCGCCTAGCAATTTAAAATTGCCTACCTAGGAGGTCCGTGTACCCCCTTACCCGTTCAGTATCACCTGCGCTGACTTAAATGCAATCGCAATCCACTGTCCGTGATCAGCAACACGGCCAAGAATTACCTAGCTCAGTATTGTCAACGCTGTCTAGCTTGCACTTGATTATGGGATTGCTAATTGCACCCAGTTCAGTATTATCAACACTGGCCTAGCTATTAACTAACCTTGAAGAGGTTGGCTAAACCTAGTTCAGTATTAACCACGCTGTCTCAGTCAGTATTAACCACACTGACTTAGGTCTAACCTAATTTCAGTAAGGCTCGGTGTGCCCTAATTTGGTCTATATGAAAATAATGGCTATATAATTAGCTCTAAAATGAACACAGTGTTATTTGAATTTAACCTCTCACTACGCAATAAACAAAACAGGGCAGCCTTTCCTCAAAAGGCGGGAGCCAGAATCACCAAACCCATTTCAATGGGCAATACTCAAAACAATGCAATCCAGTTACACAGGTAGGAACCAAAGAAAATAATTGTTTATTTCTCTATTTATTATTTATCTATAACAACTATGAATTGACTATACTAAATTATGAAACTTAATGCCTAGGCAGAGCCCGCGAGCAGAATGAGATAATTTGAATTCACCCTTTACTAAACCCCATAAATCGCCTCTGCGTTAAATTAGAATATTATTTAAAGGGGTAAAGAGATGAGATCACTTGTCAATTAAACTGCCCAATAAAGCACTTCATGGAGGATGAATGACACCCTCTTTAGAGATAAGGAGATTCGTATGAAGGCCCAAAAAACCTTAAAGGACTACTTTGAAATAAATTTAAGGGCCGAGGTAGAAAAAAGAGTGATCTGGGACGCAAGTAAAGCTGTGATGCGAGGTTTCTTAATTCAACAAAATTCAATAAAGAAGAAGAAACAGAATGAGAAAAAGGAAAAGATTTTGGAAAAGATAAAGGAAGGAGAGAAAAAATTAAGAGCAAAGCCAAAGTCCCAGGAGATTTTGAGAGAGATTAAGTTATACCAAACACAATACATGGAATTGATGAACCAAGACATTGAATGGAAGATAAAGCAAATGAAACAAAAGACATTTGAATCGGCAGATAAATGTGGTAAACTTCTGGCATGGCAATTGAAGAAAAGACAGAAACTAAATACAGTTACAAGCCTAGAAGTGGATGGAAAAAACATATCTAAACCCAATGAGATTAGAAATTGCTTTTTGAGTTATTTCAAAAAACTTTATACTCAAGGACCGCAAAATGAAGAAGAAATAGACAAATTCCTTGACAAATATGGATTACAAAAAATCTCTCATCAAAGTAAGATGGATCTGAATCAGAGAATAACAGAGCAAGAGATAGAGGCTGCCATTCAGAATATGCAATTGGGCAAATCTCCAGGACCAGATGGACTGACCTCCAGATATTACAAATCTCTGAAGGAGTGGTTGATTCAACCATTAAAAGAAGTCTGTAATGAGATTTTAGAGGGGGGAAAAGGCACCTGAATCGTGGAAAGAAGCGTTCATTTCACTCATACCAAAGACAGAGACTGAAAAGACTCAATTGAAGAACTACCGCCCAATATCACTACTTAATGTGGATTACAAAATTTTTGCAGACATTTTGGCAAAAAGACTTAAAAAAGTGTTGATGGAGAAGATTCATAAGGACCAAGCAGGCTTTCTCCCAAAAAGGCACCTAGCAGACAATGTAAGGAACATAATAGATATTTTGGAAAAGTTAGAGGTGGATATAAACTCTAAAGCAGTATTGATTTTTGTGGACGCGGAGAAAGCCTTTGACAATATTTCTTGGAGTTTTATGAGAAAGAATCTTCATGGGATGGGGGTAGGGCAAGGTTTTGAGAATGGTATGGGTGCAATATACTCTGAGCAAAAAGCTAAGTTGATTGTAAATAATGTAATAACTGAGGAATTCAAGATAGAAAAAGGAACACGACAGGGGTGCCCAATTTCCCCATTGCTTTTCATTTCGGTTCTGGAGGTGTTGCTGAATATGATCAGAAATGACCAGCAGGTTAAAGGTGTACAGGTCGGAGCTAAACATTATAAGTTAAGAGCATTGGCAGATGACCTAGTATTGACTTTGCAAGAGCCAAACACTAGTACGAAAAAGGTTCTAGAAATAATCCAACAGTTTGGCCAGGTAGCCGGATTTAAGTTGAATAAACAAAAAACTAAAGTTCTAGGAAAAAATTTAACAGATATGGAGAAGGAGAAATTCCAAGAGGAGACAGGCTTGACGGTGGTTAAGAAGGTGAAATACCTGGGGGTTTATTTGACATCTAAAAATTTGAATTTGTATAAGGATAACTATGAAAAAAGTTGGTCAGAAATTGAAAAAGATCTAGAAATATGGTCAAATTTGAAACTGTCATTGTTAGGCCGAATTGCAGTGATTAAGATGAATGTATTGCCTAGAATGTTATTTTTGTTTCAAACCTTGCAGATTCTTGATAAGATGGAATGTTTTAAGAGGTGGCAGAAAGATATCTCGAAATTTGTTTGGCAGGGCAAAAAACCCAGAATCAAATTTAAAATATTAACAGATGCTAAAGAAAGAGGGGGTTTTGCCCTGCCGGACTTAAAATTGTACTATGAAGCAGCAGCGTTTTGCTGGCTGAAAGAGTGGATGCTCCTCGAGAACACAGACATTTTGGATTTGGAAGGTTTCAATAATGCATTTGGTTGGCATGTGTCAGGGGTTCAGAGATAGAGGCACAGGTGAGGGAGGAGACGGAGAGCGACGAGGAAGAATCCCAGGACAGTGAGGAAGAGGATGACAATGACTTGAGATCTTCCATGAGTCTCTCAAGTGAATCGGAGGATTCTCAGGAGGGGGCGCCCCTAGTCAGGACAAGGGGGGTCACAGGGGGGACCTGCCAGGAGCAGGGAAGCAGCAGGGAAACCCCGAGTGGGAGTGGGAGATCGGGGCCGGCTTCCCAGCAGGAACGAAGGGAAGAGAGGGGAGTTCCCAGTGTGACACACGGAGCGGAGCAGGAAAGAGACAGGGGAAGGAGATCGGGGCAGGACGTCCTGCCGGAAGAGGCGGAGAGAAGAAGAAGAAGAAGAGTTTGGATTTGATATCCCGCCTTTCACTCCCTTTAAGGAGTCTCAAAGCGGCTAACATTCTCCTTTCCCTTCCTCCCCCACAACAAACACTCTGTGAGGTGAGTGGGGCTGAGAGACTTCAGAGAAGTGTGACTAGCCCAAGGTCACCCAGCAGCTGCATGTGGAGGAGCGGAGACTCGAACCCGGTTCCCCAGATTAGGAGACTACCGCTCTTAACCACTACACCACACTGGCTCTCTGAGTAGTACAGGGAGTAGTGTAAGTGTCAAGAGGAAGGTCAGGGGTAGCGAACGCGCGCCAAGTTCAAATGTGGAGGCGCGCGGAAATGGAGAAAGCCCGGAGGAGGAGCCTAGCCCCAAAGCACGAAGGAGGGGGGAACAGGCATCTGAGGAATCCGCTTCAGGAGAGAGCAGGAGGGAAGGAACCCAGGGGGGCAGAAAGACCCTGCGGAAAAGGAAAGACAGGAAGAGGTGGTCTAGCACAAGCCTCTTAAGTTGGTGTAGAGGCGGGACCGACTCAGAGGGGACTTCAAATGTCTGACGTTAGAGACGCGGGGCTGCGCGCCTCGGTTGTGGAACCAATAATGAACTGCAATAAACATCCTTGTATATAAGAAGAGCTTGGCGTTGGTCTTTTGTGAGCTGAGACCTGAGGCAGCCTCTGACAGTAAGTCCCCTCCAAAAATACGCAAATTTTTTTTTTTTTGCAAAGCTCACGAAGTTTGGCAGCCATGAGTATGGAGCAGCAGATAGCTGAGCTACGCAACGCAGTCTCCCGGCTTACCACTGAGGTAGTGGTCTCCCAGAAGAAGGGGGAAGAGGCGGAAAAGCGGTGCCAAGATCTGCAAGCCAGGTGGGATCATGCATGCCAAGTGGGGTTCCCGGGGACCAAAGCTGCTGGAGTAGCACTGGGCAGAAGAGGGGGCAACTTGGTAGCCCACTTCGATGGGAACCTGCAGCAATACCCCAGTTTTAAAGCAGACGTAGAATATGCGCTGCATTTGCTTCGCGACGACTTTAAAGATGAGGAGGAGAAGGTGGGTTTCATTGTGTCCCACTTGCATGGGGAAGCGAGGGCTTGGCTGCGCAATCTGTGGCGCGAGGATTGCCCTGCTCGAAGGGACTCTGATGAATTTATCAAATGCATGGACGCTTGCTTCCAGTCTACCGTGGATGTGGATGTAGCACGCCAGCAGATCCATGGTTTAAGGCAAGGCAAGGCTTCAGTACGTCAGTACCATGCTCGCTTTTTCGCCTTGCTGAATGTGCTGCGATGGGAGAAAGATTCTCTGGCTGTCAGAGACTTATTTTGGGAGGGGCTCTCTGGCCCTGTGAAAGACGAGCTGGCAAGGGGGGACAGACCTAAAACCCTGGCAGACGTGGTGCAGCGAGCGCTTGCCATTGGAGTGCGCCAGGAAGAACGCCCTTGGCGCAATGAAGGGGGTAGCCAGCTTCACGCACCGTCTAGAGTGCCTCCTTTGTTTCCCAGAGATCCAGGACGTCCGCGTCTCTCACCTCAGCTGCAGGCAGGGGAGGAGCCTATGGAACTGGGGAGTGCAAAGGCTCAGTCAGTGGCCGGAGCCCCAGCGTCCGGAACAGTCAAGAAGAAGCCTCCTAGAGGGAACAGGAAGTGTTACATCTGTGACAGTGCAACGCACATGGCGAAAGAGTGTCCCCAGAGGCTCCGGCAGCACACTGCAGCCTTGGCAACAGTAACTGCAGCAGCACAGCATGAAGAGCAGTCTCAGGGAAACGACAATGCCTGGCTGGAATCAGCAATGTTGGGGCACAGCCAGGCGAGTCAGTAGAGCAGTCCCCAGCGCTTTTGCAGCCTACAGACCCCCTGCCACCCAAGCCTGTAGTGCAGCTCACTGCAACTCTCCAGCTACCTAATGGACGCACCCTGGAGGTCCCCATCACAATTGACAGTGGGAGCAACGCAGACTTCGTGGGGGTGCAGTTCGTCAAGCAGCATCGCATAGAGCTTCTGCCAGCCACGCTGCCATTGAACGTCGTCACAGTGGATGGCAGGAAGCTGCTGGGGGGGCAAGTGGTACAACAGACGCCGCCCATGGTGATGCAGATTGGCAATCACCGAGAAGTCATCAGTTTCAACGTCACCCGCCTGTCAGACACGCCTATAGTGTTAGGCATGAGTTGGCTGGATAGGCACAGCCCGACCATGGCGTGGTACCAGCGGCAGCTCACCTTCGGCTCGTCCTATTGCGCGCAGCATTGCATCCAGACCGGTCAGGAGGAGGAGGGCCAAGAGGAGGGGCAGCAGCTACGTCTCAGCATGGCGCAAGCAGTACCCCTCAAGTACAAGGGGTTTTTGGAGGTTTTCTGCGAAAAGGAGGCTGACCAGTTGCCACCTCACCGGCCCTACGATTGCGCTATTGACCTCTTGCCAGGGACAACGCTGCCGCCTGTGAAGCTGTATTCCATGTCCGAGGAGGAGCTGCAGGAGCTCAGGGAGTTCATAGATCACAACCTGCAGCGGGGATTCATCCGAGAATCGAAGGCTGTAGGGGGCAGTCCTGTGTTTTTTGTGAAGAAGAAGGACACGCCCCAAAAGAGGCTGATCGTAGACTTTAGATTCATAAACTCAAAGACAAAGCCCGCGGCCTTTCCCATGCCCAAGATTGACGACCTGCTCGCGACGGTGCGGAAAGGGAAGATCTTCACCAAGTTGGATCTCCGCGGAGCTTACAATCTCATACGCGTGCGAGAGGGTGATGAGTGGAAGACGGCCATGTTCACGCCGTTGGGCACCTACGAATACAGAGTTATGCCGTTTGGTCTCCAAAATGGCTCCCACTTTTTCCAAGCTTTTATGCATCACGTGCTAGCGGGACTCCTCTACAAGAAGTGCGTATGTTTCCTCGACGACATTCTGATCTTCTCAGAATCGCCGGAGGCTCACGAGAGCGACGTGAAGGAGGTCCTGCAGAGGCTACGGGAGCACAGGCTCTACGCCAAGCTGGAGAAGTGCCAATTTGACGTGACGGAGGTGGATTTTCTGGGCTATAGGCTGTCCGACAGGGGACTAGCCATGGACAGCGCCAAGGTCCGCGCGGTGTTGGACTGGAAGAGCCCGCGAAATCGGAAAGAGGTCCAGAGGTTCGTCGGCTTCGCCAACTTTTACCGCAAGTTCATCAGGGGTTTCGCCAGGGAGACGGCAGCTATCACGGACACTCTCAGCTCCAAGAAGAAGAAGTTCACCTGGACGGACCAAGCGGAGCAGTCCTTCAGGAGACTTAAGAGTCTCTTCGCGTCCGAAGAACAGCTGCTACACGTGAATCCTGGCAGGCCCATGAGGGTTGAGACTGACGCATCTGACAGAGCGGTGGGGGCCGTCCTCTTACAGGAAGACCCGCAGGGGAACTGGAGGCCCTGTGCTTTCTACTCCCGGAAGCTCAGCAAGTCGGAGCAGAACTACACCATCTGGGACAGGGAGTTGCTGGCCATCCACGCAGCTTTCAAGGCGTGGAGGCACTTCCTCATCGGAGCCAAGCACACCGTGCAGGTCCGCACGGACCACAAGAACCTAGAGTACTGTCGCACGGAGAAGCTACAGAGCCAGAGGCACATACGCTGGGCGGAGTTCTTTGCGGATTTCGATTTCAGGATAGAGTACATCCCAGGCGACAACAATGTCATAGCAGATGCGCTCTCCAGGAAACCGCAGTATCTCGAGGCAGCGGCACCGGTGGCAGCCAAGCACATTTTTGCACCGCAGGCGTGGGCGTGCGCTTCAGCCGCCGTGGACCTGGAGGCGGTGCGTCGCGCGTTGCAGGCGGATCCGTTCGCACAGTCCAAGATGGAAGAGGTGCGGAGGGGCACAGCGAAGGACGACGAGTTCCAGATACGCGACGGCCTGCTGACCCGTAAAGGTGCTCTCTACGTTCCGGGAGACGATTTCCGCGCGAAGGTTCTGCAGCAGTTGCACGACGCACCCAGCGCTGGCCACTTCGGCAAGGAAAAGACGACGGAATTAGTGGCCAGAGACTTTTGGTGGCCCCAGATGCGAGGGGAGGTCGCGGAGTACGTCGCCAGGTGTGACACGTGTCAAAGGTCCAAGCCAGTGCACCAGAAGCCAGCGGGACTGCTGGAACCGCTGGGAACGCCACTGCAACCATGGGAGAGGGTGGCGCTGGACTTTGTCACTGATCTGCCCAGTTCGCGAGGCAAGACGGCGGTGCTTGTGGTTGTAGACCTGTTCACCAAGATGGCGCATTTCATTCCTTGCGCGAAGGTGGCGACAGCGGAGCAAACAGCCAAACTGTTCATCGACCACGTGTTCAAGGTGCATGGGTTGCCACGGTCCATTCTGTCCGACAGGGGGCGCCAGTTTGTGTCCAGCTTCTGGCAGAAGCTCCTAGGGATCCTGCACGTCAAAATCAACCTGTCGTCGGCGAGACATCCGCAGACCAACGGCCAAGCAGAGAGGGTCAACGCGATCATGCAGCAGTACCTGAGATGTTACGCCAATCAGCGACCCGCGGCTTGGGTGGATTACCTGCCGATGGCTGAGTTTGCCTACAACAACACGAAGCACGCGTCGACGGGGGTGACGCCGTTCTTCGCTAACAATGGAAGGCATCCCAGAACCTTCCCGGGGCTCGTAACGAAGGGGGAGGGGGCGCCACAGGAAGCCGACCATTTCGCAGCAGAATTGCAAGAAGTGCACGATGAGCTACGGAGACATTTAGAGCTAGCTAAACAAGCCTATAAGGTGCAGGCGGACAAACACAGGAGGGAGGGGGAAGACATCCAGGTGGGAGACTGGGTATGGTTAGCGGCCCAAGCGGTGCCGGCCAAGTCGTTAGCTAAAAAGAAGCTAGGACACAGGCAACTAGGGCCGTACCAAGTTGAGGCCAGGATCAATCCCGTAGCGTTTCGATTGGCCCTCCCCGAGGGTTCCAGAATGCACCCGGTCTTTCATAGGTCGGTGCTCACCCCCTACAAGGCCCCACACAGATTTCAGGAGTCAGGGACGGCACCAGAACCAAGCAGGGAGTCGCCCAAGAGGGGGAGGTCACCTAAGGACGAACCAGTCAACGAGGTCACAGAGATTCTGGACTCGAGATGGGGGGAAGAGGGAGTAGAATATTTTCTCGCCAGGGAGGGCGCCCCGGCCAGCGCCAACAGTTGGGTGCCGGACTACGCTTTGGACGAACCCCTCCTCAAGGACGAGTTCCATGCCCTTTTCCCACACAGGCCCATGCCAGCACAGTTTTTCGACGATTGGCTTTTTACGCCCACACTTTCCGCCAGCACCTTCCGAGGGTTCTCCTCCGCAGAGGAGACAACGCCAGAGTCGAGCCCTCCAAGGGGATCGTGTTCGGGGGTGGACACCGACCCTTCTTACTGGTGGGACGACCAACCAGAAGAGGACTGGCGCACGAGGTGGCGGATCGGTCCTTGGCAAGCAGACCCCACCCAGGCAACAGGGGGAGGGGAGGACGTGAACATGTTCGGAGAGGACAATGGGTTCGAGTACACAAACAATGAACTGGAAGCAGAGGAGATCGACGTCGACGACCTGTGTCCGGCAGCGACCTCCGCAACGACGGAGCCCCCGGAACCTGCGCCCGAGCAGCGGGAGGGGGGAAGGGGGGGCTTCGAGGGGGGATGGATGTCAGGGGTTCAGAGACAGAGGCACAGGTGAGGGAGGAGATGGAGAGCGACGAGGAAGAATCCCAGGACAGTGAGGAAGAGGATGACAATGACTTGAGATCTTCCATGAGTCTCTCAAGTGAATCGGAGGCTTCTCAGGAGGGGGCGCCCCTAGTCAGGACAAGGGGGGTCACAGGGGGGACCTGCCAGGAGCAGGGAAGCAGCAGGGAAACCCCGAGTGGGAGTGGGAGATCGGGGCCGGCTTCCCAGCAGGAACGAAGGGAAGAGAGGGGAGTTCCCAGTGTGACACACGGAGCGGAGCAGGAAAGAGACAGGGGAAGGAGATCGGGGCAGGACGTCCTGCCAGAAGAGGCGGAGAGTAGTACAGGGAGTAGTGTAAGTGTCAAGAGGAAGGTCAGGGGTAGCGAACGCGCGCCAAGTTCAAAATGTGGAGGCGCGCGGAAATGGAGAAAGCCCGGAGGAGGAGCCTAGCCCCAAAGCACGAAGGAGGGGGGAACAGGCATCTGAGGAATCCGCTTCAGGAGAGAGCAGGAGGGAAGGAACCCAGGGGGGGCAGAAAGACCCTGCGGAAAAGGAAAGACAGGAAGAGGTGGTCTAGCACAAGCCTCTTAAGTTGGTGTAGAGGCGGGACCGACTCAGAGGGGACTTCAAATGTCTGACGTTAGAGACGCGGGGCTGCGCGCCTCGGTTGTGGAACCAATAATGAACTGCAATAAACATCCTTGTATATAAGAAGAGCTTGGCGTTGGTCTTTTGTGAGCTGAGACCTGAGGCAGCCTCTGACAGCATGCATATCTATGGTATGATAAAATTAAGCTGCATAGCGCCTTTAAAAATCATATTGTCAGAAAAGCACTGTTTAATGTTTGGATAAGATATAAACATCTGTTGGAAAACAAAACCCCCAGATGGGTGTCACCAGTGGAGGCTAAGGCAGTGAAGAAACTCAATATGGAGGTCGGATGGCCGAAGTATTGGGAAATTTTGGAACAGGAGGGAGATAAATTGAAATTACAAAGTCATGAGAAAATGAAACATAAAGTACAAAATTGGTTTCAATATCACCAAATAATGGAATTTTTCAAACAGGATAGGAAAATTGGCTTTCAGGTGGAAAAATCAAAATTAGAGACTGAATTGTTAGAACCCAATACTAAGAATTTATCAAGAATGTATAACTTGCTGCTGAAATGGAATACACAGGACGAAACAGTTAAATCTGCTATGATTAAGTGGGCACAGGACATTGGCCAAAACATTATGTCTGCTGACTGGGAATGGTTGTGGAACACCGGTATAAAATTTACGGCATGCAATGCCTTAAAGGAAAACATTATGAAAATGGTTTACAGGTGGTACATGACCCCAGTCAAGCTGGCAAAAATTTATCATTTGCCTGATAATAAGTGTTGGAAATGTAAAGAGACTGAAGGTACCTTCTATCACCTTTGGTGGACATGCCCGAAGATTAAGGCCTTCTGGGAAATGATTTATAATGAAATGAAATAGGTACTTAAATGTACTTTCCCTAAAAAACCAGAGGCCTTCCTCTTGGGCATCGTCGGTCAATTGGTGTCAAGGAAGGACAGAACTTTCTTTATGTATGCTACAACAGCAGCAAGAATACTCATCGCAAAGTATTGGAAGACACAAGATCTACCCACTCTAGAAGAATGGCAGATGAAGGTGATGGACTATATGACATTGGCTGAGATGACAAGCAGAATCCGTGATCAGGGAAAAGAGACGGCGGAAGAAGAATGGAGAAAATTTAAAAGTTACCTTAAGGACTATTATAAACTTGATGAATGTTAGAATGTTGAAATTTTCAGGAAGAAAGGGATACAGTGTTATGAGATAAGATTATAGAAAAGATTAAGACGACAGAGGTTGGAAAGGAATATTTAGAAGTTGCTAAAAAAATATTTTGGACATTGGGATGCAGAAAGGGGGGGTATGGGGGAGTCCCGGAAAAGAAGTTTACGAAAAAATGTTACGAAATTATACGTGTTTGTATGTCTTTTTACGTGTTTGTTTGTCTTTAAAAATTTTGTAAAACCAATAAAAATTTTATAAAAAAAAATAAAATAAAGCACTTCAATTAAATTTTGTCTGATCGAAGGCAGGCACTTAATAGATCTGTTAATTAATTATATTTTCATTTATACGTGACCTTCAATTAAATTTGTTTTATCCAGGGCTTTAGTTTAAATAGATCTGTTGATTAATTAGATTTCCGGATTAAAGTGCCCTGGAGCGCCAGGCACCTTGCATAAATCACCCTAATGCCTGTGAAGACGCTGCTAAAAGTTGCCGGCACGCCCGGGGATTCCCCTGTTCTCGCGGGGGCAAAAGGCAAGCACCTGCGAGTGGAGTGTGTGGGAGGGGTTAGCCCGCAACCCCCTCTCCTCTCTAGCTCGGAAATGGCTTTGCGCTTACTTCATGTCGTGTTCTTTGCTGTTAATGCACATTGACACAGAAATCGCAAAGTGTGTGTGTCAGAGCTGCCCGAGGTCCCAGCTCACAAAGGACCAACACCAGTCCGTTGTTATATACAAAAGTCTTTATTGAAGTTCAGTTTCATCTTCACAACCGTAGCGCGCAGCTCTACGTCTGAAACTCTAGACCGTCGAAGCTCCGTCTGAATCTCCTCCCCCCAGACACCAGTTTAAGACTCTAGCCTTGCTCCACCTCTTCCTTTGCTCTTTCCTCCTCTGGCTCCGCATGTCAGCTGGGGTCTCGCCCTTCCTAGACTCATCTGACGCTGAGTCCCCTGAGTCTTCCCCCTGCCTCCGGCGGGCTTTAGGACCTGCCTCCCAATCCGGGTTTTCTGCTGTCCCCCGCGCCTGTACATTCGAACTTGGCGCGCGCGCACAGCCGGCAACCTTCCTCCTGACCGTTACACTGCTCCTGTCACTGCTTCCCCCTTCTGGGAGGCTAGCTGGACCTGACCTCCCCTCCGTTCCCCCACTCTCCGATAGAGGCATGGTCAGCCCTGACTCATCTTCTATCCCTGCTGGAGGAGACGCTGGTCCTGACACCTGGGACTCTTCCCCCCCACTACGCTCTGGTGGGGAAGCTGGTCCTGATCTCCCGCTGCTGCTTTGGGAGTCCCCGCTGGCCCCTTGTTTCTGGTGTGTTCCCCCTGGGACCCCCCCTTGCCCTGACCATCGGCGCCTCCTTCTGGGAATCTTCTGATTCGCTGGAGAAGCTCATGGAATCTCTCGGGTCGCTGTCATACTCCCCTACGCTGCCCTCAGATTCTTCCCCTTCGCTCTCCATTTCCTCTCTCCCCTGTACCTCTGTTCCTGAGCCCCTGACATCCATCCCCCCCTCGAAGCCCCCCTTCCCCCCTCCTCCCCTTCGGGTGCGGGTTCCGGGTGCTCCAGTGCTGTGGGGGTGAGTGCGGGATACCGTTCCTTCCCCCTGGTGTGTAGCCGGCCAGCCCGTAATGGGCTCGTCGACGTCGATCTCCTCTGCTTCCATCTCTCTGCATTCGTGTTCGAACCCAAGGTCCTCCCCCAACACGTCCATGTCCGTCTCTCCCCCTGTTACCTCGGGTGATGCTGCGTGCCAGGGCCCCCTTAGCAGTTCCCTGCTCCACCCCACCTCCGGTTGATTGTCCCACCAATAAGAGCGGTCCGTGGCAGACCCCGAGAGTCATCCCTCCGGGGAGCTTGTGTCTGGCGCCGTTTCCTCAGCTGATGAGAACCCCTGGAACGTGCTGGCTGAAAGTGTGGGTGTGAAAAGCCAGTCGTCGAAATAATCTGCCGGCATAGGTCTGTGTGGGAAGAGTGCATGGAAGTCGTCTTTGAGGTAGTGCTCCTCCAAGGCATAGTCCGGTACCCACCTGTTGGCGCTGGCCGGGGTACCTTCCCTGGCGAGGAGATATTCAACTCCCTCTTCCCCCCATCTCGAGTCTAAAATCTCCGTGACCTCGTTGAGTGGCGCCGCCCTCGTGGACTCCTCCCCCGTTGGTGATTTTCTGAGTGGATGTGGTGCGGTCCCTGGCGCCTGAAACCTGTGGGGTTCTTTGTAGGGTGTGAGCACTGACCTATGAAATACCGGGTGCATTCTGGAGCCCTCCGGGAGTGTTAACCGGAAGGCCACTGGGTTGATTTGTGCCTCGACTTGGTAAGGCCCTAGCTGCTTGTGTCTGAGCTTCTTCTTAGCTAACGTTCTGGCCGGCACTGCCTGGGCCGCTAACCAGACCCAGTCCCCCACCTGGATGTCTTCCCCGACTCTCCTGTGCCTGTCTGCCTGCATTTTGTAGGCGTGTTTTGCTAGTTCCAAGTGCCTTCGGAGTTGGTCGTGGACCTCCTGCAACTCTGCTGCCAAGTGCTCTGCACCCCGTGGCTCCCCCTCCCCCTTCGTCTCTAACCCCGGGAAGGTTCTGGGATGCCGCCCATTGTTGGCGAAGAACGGTGTCACCCCTGTAGACCCGTGCTTCGTGTTGTTGTAGGCAAACTCGGCCAGCGGTAGGTAGTCCACCCAGGTCAAGGGCTGTTGATTCGCGTAGCATCGCAGGTACTGCTGCATGATGGCGTTGACCCTCTCCGCCTGCCCGTTGGTCTGCGGGTGTCGTGCCGACGCTAAGTTGATCTTGACGTTCAGGATGCCCAGCAGCTTCTGCCAGAAGCTCGAGACGAATTGGCGACCCCGGTCGGACAGGATGGACCGTGGTAAGCCGTGAACTTTGAACTCGTGGTCTATGAACAGTTTGGCAGTCTGTTTCGCTGTGGCCACCTTCGCGCAAGGAATGAAGTGCGCCATCTTGGTGACCGGCAGTACGTCTTCAGACATGGAATACAGTTTTCCAGTCGGCAGCGTCGCCCCCGGTAGGAGGTCAATCGCGCAGTCGTAGGGCCGGTGGGGAGGCAGCTTGTCCGCTTCCTTCTCGCAGAAGACCTCCAAAAACGCCTTGTACTTGTTGGGTACCGCCTGCACCATGCCTAGGTGTAGCTGTGGTTCATCCCCTTGTCCCTCCTCTTCCTGGCTGGTTCGGATGCAGTGTTCTGCGCAGTAGGAGGAGCAGAAGGTTAATTTTCGCTGGTACCATGCTAATGCCGGGCTGTGTCTATCCAGCCAACTCATGCCCAACACTATGGGCGTGTCCGACAGGTGGGTGACATTGAAGCTGATGACTTCCCGGTGATTTCCAATTTGCATTACCAGAGGCGGTGTTTGCTGCACCACCTGTCCACCCAGCAGCTTCCTGCCATCGACCGTGACGACGTTTAGGGGCATCATGGCTGGTAGGAGCGCTATGCAATGTAGCCTGATGAAGTCCACTCCTATAAAGTCTGCATTACTACCAGAGTCAATGGTAATAGGGACTTCCAGGGTGATTCCATTTGGCAGCTGGAGTGATGCGGTGAGTTGCACCACTGGTTTGGGTGGGAGGGGGTCTGTGGGCTGCAAAATCTCTGGGGACTGCTTCACTGACTCGCCTGGCTGGGTCCCAGTGCCTCTGCCTCCAGCCAGGCTTCGTCGTTTCCCTGCAGCTGTTCCCCCTGCTGAACTGCTCCCCGTACTGTTGCTAAGGCTGCAGTGTGCTTCTGGATCCTCTGGGGACACTCTTTGGTCATGTGCAGTGCACTGTTGCAGATATAACACTTCCTGCTCCCTCTAGGAGCCTTCGTCTTGACTGCTCCCGGTGTTTGGGCTCTTGTCGCTGTCTGAGCCCTGGCATCACCTATCTCCATCGGCTCTTCTCCCCCCCCAGTGGTGGCGTGGATTGTGCGCGCCCTGGCTCTCTGGGAAGGAAGGGAGTTGTTTGGCTGGCGTGCGTGCCATCCGTCCGTCATCCCTGCTCCAAGGGCGTTCTTCCAGGCACACCCCTATCGCCAGCGCCCTCTGGACGACTTCTGTGGTATTGGTAGGTCTCTCTCCCCTCGCCAGCTCATCTTTCACGGCTCCATTTAGCTCCTCCCAGAACAGATCCCTCACGTCAGCTGAGTCCTTCTCCCAGCCCAGCATATTTACTAACGCAAAAAAGCGGGAGTGATATTGTCTAACCGTGGCTTTGCCCTGCGTCAGCCCGTGCATTTCCCTCCTGGCCACATCCACATCTACCGTTGATTTAAGACAAGCGTCCATAGCTTTGATAAATGCGTTTGAATCCTGGAGGGCGGGATCATTTTCACGCCATAAATTGCGCAGCCACGATTTAGCTTCCCCATGCAGATGAGTGATTATGAACCCTACTTTTTCCTCCTCATCTCTAAAGTCTTTCCGAAGCAAATTGAGCGTGAAAGCTATGTCTGCCCTGAAGTTAGGATACTGCTGCAGGTCCCCGTCGAAGTGGGCTACGATGCTGCCCCCCCTCTTCCCGAGGCCAACTCCCTCCAGCTTGGGTCCTGGCAGCCCCTCTTTGCCCAAACGTTCCCACCTGTCACTGCTTCCCCCTTCTGGGAGGCTAGCTGGACCTGACCTCCCCTCCGTTCCCCCACTCTCCGATAGAGGCATGGTCAGCCCTGACTCATCTTCTCTCCCTGCTGGGGGAGACGCTGGTCCTGACACCTGGGACTCTTCCCCCCACTACGCTCTGGTGGGGAAGCTGGTCCTGATCTCCCGCTGCTGCTTTGGGAGTCCCCGCTGGCCCCTTGTTTATGGTGTGTTCCCCCTGGGACCCCCCTTGCCCTGACCATCGGCGCCTCCTTCTGGGAATCTTCTGATTCGCTGGAGAAGCTCATGGAATCTGACTGACCGAACCCAAAGAGTGCTCATCAATGGTTCCTCTTCATCCTGGAGAAGAGTGACTAGTGGGGTACCACAGGGTTCTGTCTTGGGCCCGGTCTTATTCAACATTTTTATCAACGACTTGGATGATGGACTCAAGGGCATCCTGATCAAATTTGCAGATGACACCAAACTGGGAGGGGTGGCTAACACCCCAGAGGACAGGATCACACTTCAAAATGACCTTGACAGATTAGAGAACTGGGCCAAAACAAACAAGATGAATTTTAACAGGGAGAAATGTAAAGTATTGCACTTGGGCAAAAAAAATGAGAGGCACAAATACAAGATGGGTGACACCTGGCTTGAGAGCAGTACATGTGAAAAGGATCTAGGAGTCTTGGTTGACCACAAACTTGACATGAGCCAACAGTGTGACGCGGCAGCTAAAAAAGCCAATGCAATTCTGGGCTGCATCAATAGGAGTATAGCATCTAGATCAAGGGAAGTAATAGTGCCACTGTATTCTGCTCTAGTCAGACCTCACCTGGAGTACTGTGTCCAGTTCTAGGCACCACAATTCAAGAAGGACACTGACAAACTGGAACGTGTCCAGAGGAGGGCAACCAAAATGGTCTAAGGTCTGGAAACGATGCCTTATGAGGAACGGCTAAGGGAGTTGGGCATGTTTAGCCTGGAGAAGAGGAGGTTAAGGGGTGATATGATAGCCATGTTAAAATATATAAAAGGATGTCACATAGAGGAGGGAGAAAGGTTGTTTTCTGCTGCTCAAGAGAAGCAGACACGGAGCAATGGATCCAAACTACAAGAAAGAAGATTCCACCTAAACATTAGGAAGAACTTCCTGACAGTAAGAGCTGTTCGACAGTGGAATTTGCTGCCAAGGAGTGTGGTGGAGTCTCCTTCTTTGGAGGTCTTTAAGCAGAGGCTTGACAACCATATGTCAGGAGTGCTCTGATGGTGTTTCCTGCTTGGCAGGGGGTTGGACTCGATGGCCCTTGTGGTCTCTTCCAACTCTATTATTCTATGATTCTATGATTCTATGAATCTCTCGGGTCGCTGTCATACTCCCCTACGCTGCCCTCAGATTCTTCCCCTTCGCTCTCCATTTCCTCTCTCCCCTGCACCTCTGTTCCTGAGCCACTGACAGTGTGCAATGAGACCAAAAGAACACAACACCATCTTTTCGCTTCCATATGCATAGTAAGAAGACGAATAAGCTTTGATTGGGCTTTTTTCAATTCGCATGGTGTTATTTGGGTGTGCGCTAGAGTCACCCCAAACGAAAGCAAAAAGGTGTTTTGGGTTCCATCTACATAAAAAGAAGATGATAAAGCTCTGATTGGGCTTATTTCAAATTGGTGTTTTGGGGGTTAGAATGCACATTCAACCAAAAATCGCAGATGACATATTTGTTATCAGCCCAAATCAAGCATAGGTGTTTTGGTTCCATCTCAATAGAAAAAGGTCGAATAAGCTTCGATTGCCCTTTCGGTGTGCATTCACCCACAAATAGCAAAGCGAAGTGTAATAACCCCAAACAAAGCCAAACAGGTTGTTTTGGGTTCCAGCTACATAGAGAGAAGAATCTTGGATTTCGCTTACTTCAAGTCGTGTTCTTTGCTGTTAATGCACATTGACACAGAAATCGCAAAGTGTGTGTGTCAGGGAACTGACATCAGAGCATAGTGGAGAGGCGAGGCTCCCAGATTCTGCAGGAGAGGGGACTAGTAAGGGAAGAGAGAGAACGTCATTTGGGGAAGGAAGTCCAGGGGACACCAGGAAGAAGGGAGAGGCGGAGAGCAGCTCGGAGGCGAGGCTCCGAGACTCTTCCAGTGAAGTCAGTGGGGAGGGTGGAGGACCACCACTCGGCACGCCCACTCTGCGCAGAAGGCTTCCGCGCAGAGAGGCGAGGCGAATGTTGTCCGTTAAGGAATTCTTATGCTGGAGGAAATTTAGGAGACGCCCACTCACGGATTCTGCTAGCAACTGAGCAGCAGCGCCAAGGCTGCTCAGTAAGGGAAAGACACAACCGACACTAAGCAGTTTGGAACAGCTAGAGGTTTACACACAAGCAACCCCAATTCCCGTGACAGCAATCCGTGAGTCCCTTACGTTGCTTGTGTGCAAGAGGACCGGGATACAATCATGAGTCAAACCGGAGGAGCCGGCGCAGGAGAGGGGGCCAAAGGCGGACAGAGTCTGGAGGAGAGAAACCGAGACTTGGAGCAGTAACTGGCTCTACTAGCGGCGCGGCTGGATGAAAGGAGGACACATGATGCCCAGGGGAAGATTACCCCCATCGCAAGAAAGGTACCGGGACTTGTGCAGAAGTTTGGGGGCAACCCCAGAGATTATAACGTTTTTAAGACAGAAGTGCAGTATGCGCTGGAGCTGTAGTACGATGACTTTGCCCACGATGGGGGAAGAGTCGCTTTCGTGGTGGGGCACCTGGAGGGGCGGGCCAGAGATTGGGTTCGACCCTTAATGGCAGCGGAGAACGCGGCCTTGAAGGACCTGAGAAAGTTTTTTAGCGCGATGGATCACATGTTCTCGAGCGATGTTGAACTGAGCGTGACGTGCAAAGAACTGATGGGGTGCAAACAAGGAAACCAGTCAGTGAGAGAGTACTGGTTGAGATTTGCTATGCTGATCCATAAACTTGGGTGGGACCTGAGTTCGGAACCAGTACAAATGTTATTTGAGGAGGGCTTATCCCCTTGGGTGAGAGACGAACTTTCCCGCTCACCCCACCCGGAATCGATGGACCAGCTGACCAAGTTGGCACTCGCTGTAGGAGTCCGACAAGAGACGCTGTCAGAGCTGCCCGAGGTCCCAGCTCACAAAGGACCAACGCCAGTCCGTTGTTATATACAAAAGTCTTTATTGAAGTTCAGTTTCCCTTTCACATCAGCAGCGTGCAGCTCTACGTCTGAGACTCTAGACCGCTGAAGCTCCATCTGAGTCTCCTCCCCCCATACACCAGTATAAGACCCTAGCCTTGCTCCACCTCTTCCTTTGCTCTTTCCTCCGCTGGCTCCGCCTGTCAGCTGGGTTTTCTCCCTTCCTAGACTCTTCTGACGCTGAATCCCCTGAGTCTTCCCCCTGCCTCCGGCGGGCTTTAGGACCTGGTTCCCGATCTGGGCTTTCTGCTGTCCCGCGCGCCTGTACATTTGAACTTGGCGCGCGCGCCCAGCCGGCAACCTTCCTCCTGACCGTTTCACTGCTCCTGTCACTGCTTCCCCCTTCGGGGGGGGGGGGCTAGCTGGACCTGACACCTGTGACTCTTCCCCCCCCACTCTGCTCTGGTGGGGAAGCTGGTCCTGATCTCCAGCTGCTGCTTTGGGAGTCCCCGCTGGCCCCCTGTCTCTGGTGTGTCCCCCCTGGGACCTCCCTCGCCCTGACCATCGGCGCCTCCTTCTGGGCATCTTCTGATTCGCTGGAGAAGCTCATGGAATCTCTCGGGTCACTGTCATACTCCCCTATGCTGCCCTCAGATTCTTCCCCTTCGCTCTCCATCTCCTCTCTCCCCTGTGCCTCTGTCCCTGAGCCCCTGACAGACGCGCACGCTGGAAAGGCGGGAAGGGAGAGCAGAGCGTTGGCATGACAACCGCATTCCAGACATACCAGTGTCTACTGTGCCACCCGAGGAGCCAATGGAGATTGGAGGAGCGCGCGTGTGCGGGTTTTCAAACTCCAGCGAGGTGCGTAAGAAGGAGGGGAAAACCAGTAAGAGGTGTTTCCTATGCCAGCAGCCGGGACATTTTACCAGAGTATGCCCTCAGAAGAAGGCGTGGCAAGGAATGGTGGGGGCAGTGGGGAGTGAGGAGGAAAAAAAAGAGGCTCCGGGAAACGGCCGTGCTTGGCTGCAGGAAGGAGGGCACAGCAGCCAGGCGAGCAACCAGTAGAAGTGCCCAAACCAGACCCTCCCCGAGCAGCCATCGTCATAGAGGTGGTGCTAGAACTCCCAAACGGACACCCCATCAAAGTGAAGGCGCTGCTGGATTCAGGCAGCTCTTGCAACTTCTTTAGCAAGGATTTTGCGCTAGAACACCAGCTACAGGTGGTGCCTCTAGAACATCCCCTGCAAGTAACCACGATTGATGGGAGAGAACTTTTGGGAGGGGAAGTGACCCACCAGACCCCGCCCATGAAAATGACAGTTTCCAGACACACTGAGACCATTGCCTTTCACGTAGCCACCTTAGCAGGACCACCTATCATACTGGGAATGAGTTGGCTGGCACTGCACGACCCAGTAGTAGGGTGGCATCAGCGGACAGTCACCTTTGGGTCGGCCCACTGCGTAGAGCATTGCCACGGAGGGGAAACCTCGAGGATGGCAGTAGCCAGGGTGGCAGGGATGGCAGTAGGGGAAAAAGGGAAGATACCACCTCAGTATGCGGACTTGGAAGAAGTCTTCAGCGAGAAGGAGGCGGATCGGCTACCCCCCCACAAGCCCTTTGACTGCCAGATCAACTTGCTCCCAGACGCTCAGCTGCCAGTGGGCATGTCATGGGCATGTACGCCATGTCAGATAGGGAGATGCAGGAATTGCGGAAGTTTATTGACAAGAACCTGAAGCGAGGGTTCATAAGGGAATCGATGGCGGTGGGGGGTAGTCCAGTGTTCTTTGTGGACAAGCGAGACTCCCATGAGCCCAGGTTCGTAGTGGACTACCGTGGGTTGAACAGGGTGTCGGAAGCAGTGACCTTCCCAGTGCCCAGAACTGATGAAATCTTGGCCAGGGTAAGGAAGGGGAAGATTTTTACCAAGCTGGACCTTCGGGGGGCGTACAACTTGATAAGGATGAGGGAGGGGGATGAAAGGAAAACCACCATGTTCACCCCTCTGGGAGCCTTTGAGTACTTAGTTATGCCCTTCGGACTCCAATTGTGAATTGTGTGGCCTTCCTGGACGACGTACTTATCTACTCAGAGAACGAGGAGCAGCATGTGAAAGATGTCAGGGAAGTGCTGAAAAGGCTGCAGGAGCATCAGCTGTGGGTCAAACTGGAGAAATGCCAATTCCATGCACGAGAGGTGGAGTTCCTGGGCTACGGGTTGTCAGACAAGGGCTTGGCCATGGACCCAGGCAAGGTGCAGGCCGTGCTAGAATGGAAGCCCCCCAAGAACAGGAAGGACGTGCAGAGGTTCTTGGGGTTTGCAAATTTCTACAGGAAGTTCATCAAGAACTTCGCCCATCTAACGGCACCCATAACGGATTGTCTCAGCAGTAAGAAGAAGTTCGAATGGACAGAAGAGGCACAGCGTTCCTTTGAAAAGCTTAAGAGGGCTTTCGCGTCGGAAGAGCAGCTCCTACATGTGGATCTGCAGAAGCCGATGAGGCTAGAGACGGACGCGCCAGACAGAGCTGTGGGGGGCATATTGCTCCAGCAGGAAAATGGGGAACAGTGGAAGCCGTGTGCCTTCTTTTCCAGGAAGCTGAACAAGTCAGAGCAAAACTATACAGTGTACGATCGGGAACTACTGGCAATTCACGAGGCCTTTCGACGATGGAGACATTTTCTCATAGGTGCACAGCACATAGTCAAGGTGTGTACTGACCACAAGAACCTGGAATATTGGAGAACGGCAAGAGTGATCAACCAACAACAAGTGCGGTGGGCTCAAGAGATTTCCAAGTTTAATTTTGAGATTAGGTACGTGCCTGGGAAGGAAAATGTCAGAGCAGACGCCCTCTCTCGCAAGCCTGAATACGAGGAAGGGGAGGGAGGACCAGAAGCACGACATGTCATTCCCGAGGACAGATGGGTGTGTGGGGGAGTGTTCGTCGGGAGGCAAGAGCTGGCCGGTCTGACGAGGGATGATCAGGATGCACAAACCAAGATCCGGGAAATTGGTATCACTGGGGAAACTCGGGGGGGGGGGTTTCGAAGTAAAGGACGGGGCACTGTACTATAAGGGTCCATTGTACATACCTGAGGGGGATTTGAGGAGCAGAATACTCAAACAACTGCATGACAACCCCACGGCAGGACATTTTGGCCAACATAAGACAATGCTACTGGTCACCAGGCAGTTTTGGTGGCCACGGGTGAGGGAAGATGTGAAGGAATATGTACGCGGGTGCCAGTGCTGCCAGAGAGTGAAGGGGGAGAGGACAGCACCTGCAGGGTTACTGGAGCCCTTACCCACACCAGAGAGACCACGGGAGGTGGTAGCAATTGATTTTATGACGGATTTACCCAAAGCTAGGGGGAGAACGGCAGTAATGGTGGTAGTTGACTTGATGACCAAAATGTGCCATTTTATTGCGTGCTCGCATGCGGTGACTGCAGAAGAAACAGCAAAGCTGTTTGTAGAGCATGTTTTCAGGTTGCATGGCGCCCCCTTGAGGATTTTATCCGACAGAGGACGGCAATTCACGACCAGATTCTGGAGGAAGCTTATGAGTCTGCTGGACGTCGAGGTTGGGTTCTCAACGGCCAGACATCCCGAAACCAACGGACAAGCAGAGAGAGCGAACAGCGTACTTCAACAATATCTACGCTGCTACGACAGCGAGAGGGAGAAGGATTGGGTGGACAACTTAGCGCTGGCTGAGTTTGCATACAATAACGCAGAACATGTGTCTACAGGGATGAGTCCGTTTATGGCGAATTACGGGTGTCACCCCAGGGCTTTCCCAGGGGAAGGGGAGGGAAGTTGGAGTGTTCCCGCAGCTGAAAAATTTGTGGAAGAGATGGAGGCTTTACACCAACAGCTTAAGTTAAACCTGGAAAGGGCCAAGGAAGAGTACAAGAGGCAGGCTGACAAGCACCGCAGGGAGGGAGAAACCATAAGAGTGGGAGACCAGGTGTGGTTGTCTACCAAAGGGTTACCGTTCAAAGGAGGGTGCAAGAAGCTACGGCCAAAGAGACTGGGACCGTTCGAAGTATCCCAGCAAGTTAACCCGGTGGCCTTTAGACTCAAATTGCCATCTCACATGAAACTGCACCCCGTGTTCCACAGGTCCTTACTCTCACCGTTCAGGGAAGGGAGGGAATTTCTGGGTCAGCAAAGTGAAACACCCTTGCATCCACAGATGGAGGAAAGGGAACTCAGTGACCATGCAGCTGAAATTCTCGATTCCAGGTGGAAAGGGGGGCGAGTGGAGTATTTGGTGGCGTGGGAGGGGGAGCCAGCAGAGGAAAATGCATGGGTCCCAGCAGAAGAGATTAGGAATGAGTATCTGCAGGAGGAGTTTCATAGCAGGTTTCCGAGAAAGGTTTCCGAGAGGTTCTGGGGGGAGCAATTGGGCACCACCGATGAAGAGGAAGATTTTGAGGGTTTTCCCGCCTCCGAAGAGGAGGAAGGGGAAGTGTCAGAAGAAGAATCCGACTGGGGAGATTGGGGAGAGAGAAGAGACAGCAGCAAATGGAGAGGGGTGTTTGAATCATCAGATGGAGGGGAGAGTTCCTTCCGGGGGTTTCCTGCATCACCGTCCGAGGAAAGGACAGGGGGGTGGGAGGGCCCTGGGAGGGAGGTGGATGTCAGGGAACTGACATCGGAGCAGAGGGGAGAAGCGAGGCTCCGGGACTCTGCAGGAGAGGGGACGAGTAAGGGAAGAGAGAGAACGTCATCTGGGGAAGGAAGTCCAGGGGACACCAGGAAGAAGGGAGAGGCGGAGAGCAGCTCGGAGGTGAGGCTCCGAGACTCTTCCAGTGAAGTCAGTGAGGAGGGTGGAGGAGGTGAGGCGGAGGTTGTCCGTTAAGGAATTCTTATGCTGGAGGAAATTTAGGAGACACCCATTCACGGATTCTGCTAGCGACTGAGCAGCAGCGCCAAGGCTGCTCAGTCAGGGAAAGACACAACCGACCCTAAGCAGTTTGGAACAGCTAGAGGTTTACACAAAAGCAACCCCAAATCCCGTGACAACGAATAAGCTTTGATTGGGCTTTTTTCCACCAAATCAAATCAATGCCCTATGGAATGAGCACAAAAAAGTCGGAATGAGCAAGAATAAATCTAAGTTCCAACTAGAAATAATAGAAGGGAAGTCAAAACTCTTAACCAAAATGTACAACCAACTACTAGACTGGGACACCATGGATGAGGAGGTCAAAGAGGTTATGATTAAATGGGCCATAGACTTAGGATACCCCCTAGAATACGAAAGATGGACAAAACTATGGAATAAGGATATGAAATTTTCAGCCTGTGTCGGTCTCCGAGAAAATATGGAAAAGATGATGTACCGTTGGTACATCACACCAACAAAATTAGCTAAAATGTATAAAACCGGAGACAAGACCTGTTGGAAATGTAAGAAGAAGGAGGGAGACTTCCATCACATGTGGTGGACCTGTGAGGTGGTAAAGAAATTCTGGACCTCAGTTTATGAGGAATTAAAAAAGATCCTAAAGTATACCTTCCCTAAAAAGCCCGAGGCATTCCTTTTAGGAATGGTCGGGGATGAAATCAAGAAAGACGACCAAACCCTATTCCAGTACGCAACAGTATCCGCTAGGATACTGTTGGCACAAAATTGGAAAACACCCAACGTCCCAACAATCAGAGAATGGCAAACCAAACTAATTGAGTATATTGATTTAGCAATAATGACATTGAAAATCAGGCAACAGAAAAACACCAAATTTATTAACGATTGGAACAAATTCCTCTCATACATGGAGATGATTTTAGGAAATATCAAAATCACAGTAGGTATAATATAAAAACTGCGAGGTAGTAATATTGGTTAACAAAAGACACTGCCGAATATATTATTGAATTACAGCTCATGTTGTGGTGGTGGGAAGTCTAACAATGTAACAGATGTGTATAAGGATTTAGTACCTGAACAATATGGAATTTGATTTTGGATCTATTTAATTTTCTTTTTCTTTTTTTTTACCTTCTTGATGATGTTGTTTTAGTGAACGATGTATATGTGTTTTTAAGTTGTTGGAATAAAAATAAAGGTTTTAAAATTAAAAAAAAAGAAAAAAAAAAGATTGGGCTTTTTTCAATTCGCATGGTGTTGTTTCGGTGTGCACCAGAATCACCCCCAACCAAAGCAAAAATGCCTTTTGTTTCCATCTACATAAAAAGAAGATGATAAAGCTCTGATTGGGCTTATTTCAAATTGGTGTTTTGGGAGTTAGAATGCACATTCACCCAAAAATCGCAGAGTGACATGTTTATTATCAGCCCAAATCAAGCATAGGTGTTTTGGTTCCATCTCAATAGAAAAAGGACGAATAAGCTTCGATTGCTCTTTCGGTGTTCATTCACCCACAAATAGCAAAGCGAAGTGTAATAAGCCTAAAGAAAGCCAAACAGGTTATTTTGGTTTCCAACTACATAGAAAGAAGAATCTTGGATTGCGCTTACTTCATGTTGTGTTCTTTGCTGTTAATGCACATTGACACAGAAATCGCAAAGTGTGTGCAATGAGACCAAAATAACACAACACCATCTTTTCGCTTCCATATGCGTAGGAAGACGGCGAATAAGGTTTGACTGGGCTTTTTTCAATACGCATGGTATTATTTGGGTGTGCGCCAGAATCACCCCAAACGAAAGCAAATAGGTGTTTTGGGTTCCATCTACATAAAAAGAAGATGATAAAGCTCTGGTTGTCCCTATTTCAAATTGGTGTTTTGGGGGTTAGAATGCACATTCAACCAAAAATCGCAGAAATGTTTGTTACCAGCCCAAATCAAGCATAGGTAAACATATGGTAACATCTCAATAGAAAAAGGATGAATAAGCTTCGATTGCTCTTTCGGTGTTCATTCACCCACAAATAGTGTGGCTTGATGATGCAGTCCGGCACGTTTCCCTGCGCCACACTGGACTCCCGAAACAAGAATCACACACAGAGAAACCACTCCCGTATGTGAACATAACCACGCCTCAGAATGTGAGACGTCACTCAGAACTGTTTAACCCTGTAAGTTCTGATTCTCTTCACACCCCCTCTCGTCTTGCATCCTGAGGGAAACTGTGAACACACATCTACAGACCTCTTTGAGTTCAACTCCCTTCCCATTGCCTCTTGCCCCCTTCTGGCATCTGTCTCAGGCAACTGTTGAACCTCCTCAAAACTCCCAGGTTCGCACTGCGCGAAACCAACCCATGCCCTGGTGACCTGAAACCTCTCAGGTGGCACCCCCTTTGTTGTGCGTGCGGATCGTCTGAGCACAGTCTCAGGTGCTCCTCCTGACCCACTGGGACCAGCAAGTGTGTCTTCTACATCTGAAGACTCCCCCTCTGACTTACTGCGTCTTCGGGCCTTCTGCACTTTGCTAACAGGAGATGAAGGCTCACTCTTGGGCTCTCTTTTAACAACCTGTGGAGAAACCCAACCCTGTTCTTGACCCTGTTCAGAGACCTGGTCCTCAGCAACAGGTTCAGCCTCTGGCTCTCCCTCCTCCTCAGAATCAGACAGACATTCTGAGAGAACATCAGGACCCTCATTGAGTCTTGACCAACCATTCTGCTCACAGAACTCAGCATGTTTGCTGATCAGAAGCTTGGTCTGATCACCTTCTTGATATGCAAACCTCCACCCCTTTGTCGCAGGCTCATATCCACAGAAGATCATTTTCTGGAACCTCGGATCACCTTCCTTCTGTTGGGCCTTTGGCACAAGCACCCAGGCTTCGCAACCAAACACACGGAAGAAATGCACCTGCGGTTTTTTCCGGTGCAACAAGAAAAACGGTGTGTCACCTATAACCGAGTTATAGGACCTATTCATCGTAAAGTTGGCAGCCCTCCAAGCCTCGCTCCAAAAGCTCTGAGGCAAACCGGAGTCACACAGTAGAACCTCAGCAGCTTGAGCGAGAGCTCTACTCTTGTGCACTGCCACGCCCCTCTCCTTGGGAGAAGTAGCACCCGTCACCCTGTGACGTATTCCCTTCTGGCTGAAAAACCTCTGCAGAGCAGACCCAGTAAACTCTGCCCCTCGGTCGCTCTTGAACCCCTGAACCTTGTTGGAGAACCGTAGTTCCACTTCCGCAACCCAGTCTTTAATCAGTTGTGCTGCCTCGCCATGCCGCTTCAACGAGAAAGACCAGCCATTTTGGCTAAAATCATCTGTCAGCGTCAGCACAAACCTGGCCCCGCCCAGACTCAGACTTTGCATGGGACCACAAAGGTCTATGTGCACAAGCTCAAAAGGTTTTGTGGTTACCCTCTTACTTCTGAGATAACTGCACCTTTGTACCTTTGCCCTTCTGCATGCCCTACAATCTAGGGATTTACCACATGCTTTCAGTTTGCAACCTTTCGTGCATCTGAGCAACTTCTGGACATCTTCCAAACTGCTGTGCGACATTCTCCTGTGCCACAAGTGAACACAAGAATCATGAATGGGAACACTAGCACACTTCGCCTGTGCTGTCTCGGCGTCTCCCTTACCCTCCAGAGGTGTCTCCAGAACAAATAGGTTGTTCTGACATGCAACACTGACCAGTTGTCTCCCACCCCTGGAAATGGAACAGACATCATTTTCAAAGCAAACCTTATAACCCTCCTTTACAAGAGCAGGTACAGATAAAAGACAACAATGCATCTCTGGCACAACGTAGACTTCCAGCTCCGCCTGTAAAAAAGAAACAAAAACATTTCCCACGTTAGACAAAGGCCTCTGTGACCCATCAGCAAAAATAACAGTTTTCCCAGCTGAAACAGCTCTGCAGTTCCGCATTCCGCCACTAGGTGGTGGCTTCAGGTGATGGCTGGCTCCTGAGTCGATGACCCAGCGCATCATTTTGTCCTCACTGGAGTTGTTCCATAGCGTTGCCATGGAGGCAGTTAGGTGATAAGAACCGTCTTCACTCCCTGAGTCACGTCCTCCCTTCGCTTTCCCACGCTGGCCTCCTCTCCTGGACTGGCTGCCATGGAAACCTGGCTGACTGCCATGGGAAACGACCTTGGAGACATCCTGCCCGGCCTCTCTGGCTCTCTGCGGACAGGAACGACGCAGATGGTCAACAGACTCACAGACAAAACATCGACGAATGGGAAAAGCCTGAACCATGTCTTCTGCTGGCTTGGCCCCCCTTCTCTTACAACTTGCAGGGCTCTCTGTGCCAGTTTGGCCCTCTCTTCTCACGGGACTCCCAGGACGCTTTCCTGCACCCCCTCTGGTGGGTAAAGGGCTCCCAGCACTTGGCCTCTTTCCAGGCTCCTCACACAGACACGTTGCAGCATCCACACAGCCCCCAGACTCTGCAAAAGCAACAGTAGCAGCAGCAGCAACAGCAGCAACAGTAACAGTAACAGTCCCTTCGCCCCCCTGTGGGGCCTCCCAGCTCCTCCCAGCTGTGTATCGGCTCTCAAGAAAATGGCCGGCGCCATCTTGCCTCTCCCCTCCGGATGCAGCCACTTCTCGGCCCTTGCTTCCCACTCCAGCTCCACAAGCTTCTTGGAGTGCTAGCCAAGCGGCCTCTGGCCTTCTTGCACCCAGGACAACAGGCACCAGATGAGCATCCACATTTTCTGCCAAAAAAGCAAGCACACTCTTCTCAACTTCACTTTGCTTTGCAGCTCTCTTAGCCTCTGCTTTCCCAGCTGCCTTCGGTATCGGCTGGACAACATCCCACAGCCGCTCCCCAACTAACAGCAGCTCTGCTTGAAAGCTCCACTCCAACCAAGTTTGGCTAGTCAGTTTCTGACATGGCAGCTTAAGCTCAAAGCCATGTTCCTGGAACTGAGACATTGCCTCCCTTCTGTTGGCTTTTCCAAAGGTACTCACTCAGCAGCCAAACTGGGCACTCCGGACGACGTGGCTCCTCAGCTCCCACTCCATCAGCCTCCTCCGATCTGCCTCAAACGTTAGGCAGGACTCTAGCTGGCTTTCACACACACCAGCACGACCTGGCAACAGCTTCAAAAGCTTGGCTGACTTCCATAACCTGTGGCTTGATGATGGACTCCGGCACGTTTCCCTGCGCCACACTGGACTCCCGTGGGTAGCTCACTGTCAGCTTCCTTCAGCAGAGTCTCCGCAGTGGTAGAAAACTGTTGCAATGTGTGTGTAATAAATCAGACTGTACGCAGCCTTGTTGCTTATCTCCAACAGTCTTTAATCGTGTAGCAAAAACATCATAAATCAGCCAGGCGAAAGAGGGCATATCTTTCGCCTCTCGGTCAAACCGAAACAAGAATCACACACAGAGAAACCACTCCCGTATGTGAACATAACCACGCCTCAGAATGTGAGACGTCACTCAGAACTGTTTAACCCTGTAAGTTCTGATTCTCTTCACAAATAGCAAAGCGAAGTGTAATAAGCCTAAAGAAAGCTGAACAGGTTGTTTTGGTTTCCAACTACATAGAAAGAAGAATCTTGGATTGCGCTTACTTCATGTCGTGTTCTTTGCTGTTAATGCACATTGACACAGAAATCGCAAAGTGTGTGTGTAATGGGAATTGGGGTTGCTCGTGCGTAAAGGATGTTGAAGTTCTAGGCAACGTTGCCTGGCTAAACCTTTCCCTGGCTGGACAGCCCTTCCTCCATGGCTTTGTCAGTCGCTGGCAGAATCCGTCAGTGGGCGTTTCCTGAATTTCTTCCAACATAAAAATTCCTTGACGCCCAGTCTCCGCCTAGCCTCCCTGCGCGGAAGATTTCTGCGCAGAGTAGGCGTAGCCAGCGGAGGTACTGGACTCTCCCCGCTGGTCTCTGTGGAAGAGTCTTGGAGCCCTCTCTCCGAAGTCCTTCCCTGGTCCCCTTCCTCCCCAGTGTCACGCTGATAACCTTCCCCAAATGGAGTGTTCTCTCTCCCTCTGCTGGTCCCTTCTCCTGCATGGTCGGGGAGCCTTACCTCCACTCTAGGCTCCGATGGCAGTTCCCTGACATCCACCTCCCCCCCCAGAACCCCCCTCACCTCCGTCCCGTTCCTTTGGCCTAAGTTCCTCCCTTCCCTCTGACGGCGATGTGGGAAATCCCCGGAAGGAGCTACCCCCATCCTCTGAAGATTCAAACATAGCTCTCCACCTGCTGCTATCTCTTCGTACCAGATCACCCTCCCAGTCCGATTCCTCACCCTCCGATTCCTCTCCTTCCTCCTTGTCGGAGGCCGGAAACCCCACAAACTTTTCTTCCTCATCTGTAGTGCCAAATTGCTCCTCCCAGAACCTCGCTACCGGTTTGGGCTTCCTTGGGAACCTGCTGTGAAACTCTCCCCTGAGATCCTCATCCCTGATGGTCTCCGCAGGAACCCACGTGTTTTCCGACTCAGGTTCCCCCTCCCAAGCCACCAAATACTCCACTTCCCCTCCTCTCAATCTTGAATCAAGTATTTCCGTGGCTTGACTGCTGAGTTCCCTCTCCTCTATGCGTGGGTGAGTGGGGACCTCTCTCTCTTGCCCTGGAAATTCCAGCCCCTCCCTGTACAGAGAGAGTAGGGACCTATGGAACACCGGGTGTAGTTTCATACTGGTCGGCAACTTGAGCTTGATTGACCTGCTGGGTTACCTCGAAAGGTACCAGCCGCCTGGGCCGCAACTTCTTGCACCTTCTTGCACCCTCCCTTGAAAGGTAACCCCTGGGTTGACAACCACACCTGGTTTCTCCTTCCCTGCGGTGCTTGTCTGCCTGCCTCTTATACACTTCCTTGGCCCTTTCCAAGTTCATTTTAAGTTGTTGGTGTAAGGCTTCCATTTCTTCCACAAACTGCTCTGCTGCTGGCACACTCCACCTCTCCTCCCCACCCCCTGGGAAAGCCCTGGGATGACACCCGTAATTGGCCATGAACGGGCTCATCCCCGTGGACACGTGTTCCGCGTTATTGTACGCAAATTCTGCCAGCCCCAGTTTATCCACCCAGTCGTTCTGCCTCTCGCTGACATAGGAGCGTAGATATTGTTGGAGTATACTGTTCGCTCTTTCCGCTTGCCCGTTGGTCTCTGGGTGTCTGGCCGTCAAGAAGCTCACCTCGACTTCCAGCAAGCTCATGAGCTTCCTCCAGAACTGGGAAGTAAATTGCTTCCCTCGGTCGGACAAAACCCTCAAGGGGGCACCATGCAGTCTGAAGATGTGATCCACAAACAGCCCGGCAGTTTCCTCTGCCGTCACCGCATGCGAGCAAGCGATAAAATGGCACATTTTTGTTAACAGGTCAACAACCATCATGACAGCTGTTTTCCTTCTCGATTTGGGCAAATCTGTCATAAAATCTATGGACACCACCTCCCATGGTTTTCCCGGTGTGGGTCAAGGTTCCAGTAGTCCTGCGGGTGCCCCCCTCTCCCCCTTTGCTCGCTGGTAGCAGTCACACCCTCGTACGTACTCCCGTACATCTTCCCTCACCCTTGGCCACCAGAACTGCCTGGTGACCAGCAACATGGTCTTGTGTTGACCGAAATGCCCCGCCGTCGGGTTATCATGGAGTTGTTTGAGTACCCTTCTCCTCAAGTCATCCCCTGGTACATATAGTGCTCCCCTGTAATATAGTACCCCATCTTTCTCCTCAAACCCCCCATGGTTTCCCCCCGTGCCTCTGAGTTCCCGGATTTTCGTTTGGGCGAACTCGTCGTCCCTCGTCAGTCCTACTAGTTCTCGTGTCTCAACTAACACTCCCCCCCACACCCATCGGTTCTCGGGAATCACATGTCGTGCTTCTGGAGGTCCTTCTCCTTCCAGATACTCCGGCTTCCGGGAGAGGGCGTCTGCTCTGACGTTTTCCTCTCCCGGCACGTATCGAATCTCAAAGAAAAACTTGGAGAATTCTTGAGCCCACCGCACCTGTCCTTGGTTGAGTACTCGTGCAGTCCTCCAGTACTCTAGGTTCTTATGGTCCGTGCACACCTGGATCTTGTGCTGCGCCCCTATTAACAAATGTCTCCAGCGCCTAAAGGCTTCATAAATAGCCAGCAGTTCTTGATCATACACTGTGTAGTTTTGCTCAGACTTGCTCAGCTTCCTCGAGAAGAATGCGCACGGCCTCCAGCTGGACTTGTCTCCCGGCTGGAGAAGCACCGCCCCTACCGCTCTGTCTGACGCGTCTGTCTCCAACCTCATTGGCTTCTGCAGATCCACGTGCAATAGGTCCTCTTCCGAAGCAAACGCCTTTTTTAGCTTTTCGAAAGATTGCTGTGCCTCTTCTGTCCAGACGAACTTCCTTTTGCTACTGAGACAATCGGTGATGGGTGCCGTTCCTCATAAGGCATCGTTTCCAGGCCTTTGACCATTTTGGTTGCCCTCCTCTGAACACGTTCCAGTTTGTCAGTGTCCTTCTTGAACTGTGGTGCCCAGAACTGGACACAGTACTCCAGGTGTGGTCTGACCAGAGCAGAATACAGTGGCACTATTACTTCCCTTGATCTAGATGCTATACTCCTATTGATGCAGCCCAGAATTGCATTGGCTTTTTTAGCTGCCGCGTCACACTGTTGGCTCATGTCAAGTTTGTGGTCAACCAAGACTCCTAGATCCTTTTCACATGTACTGCTCTCAAGCCAGGTGTCCCCCATCTTGTATTTGTGCCTCTCATTTTTTTTGCCCAAGTGCAATACTTTACATTTCTCCCTGTTAAAATTCATCTTGTTTGTTTTGGCCCAGTTCTCTAATCTGTCAAGGTCGTTTTGAAGTGTGATCCTGTCCTCTGGGGTGTTAGCCACCCCTCCCAGTTTGGTGTCATCTGCAAATTTGATCAGGATGCCCTTGAGTCCATCATCCAAGTCGTTGATAAAGATGTTGAATAAGACCGGGCCCAAGACAGAACCCTGTGGCACCCCACTAGTCACTCTTCTCCATCTTTTCGCTTCCATATGCATAGAAAGAAGACATATAAGCTTTGATTGGGTTTTTTTCAATTCACATGGTGTTATTTGGGTGTGCGGCAGAATCACCAAAAACCAAAGCAAAAAGGTATTTTGGGTTCCATCTACATAAAAAGAAGATGATAAAGCTCTGATTGTGCTTATTTCGAATTGGTGTTTTCGGGGATAGAATGCACATTCACCCCAAAATCTCAGAAATGTTTGTTACCAGCCCACATCAAGCATAGGTGTTTTGCTTCACTCTCAGTAGAAAAAGGACGAATAAGCTTCGCTTGCTCTTTCGGTGTTCATTCACCCACAAATAGCAAAGCGGTGTAATAAGCCTAAAGAAAGCCAAACAGGTTGTTTTGGGTTCCAGCTATATAGAAAGAAGAATCTTGGATTGCGCTTATTTGATGTCATCTTCTATGGTGTTCATGCACATTGACCCAGAAATCGCAAAGTGTGTGTAATGAGACCAATATAACACAACACCGTCTTCTCGCTTCCATATGCATACAAAGAAGACGAGTAAGCTTTGATTGGACTTATTTCAATTCGCATGGTGTTTTTTGGGTGTGCACCAGAATCACCCGCAACCAAAGCAAAAAGGTGTTTTGGGTTCCATCAACATAAAAAAAAGATGATAAAGCTCTGATTGGGGTAATTTCAAATTGATGTTTTTGGGGTTAGAATGCACATTCACCCAAAATCGCAGAGTGACATGTTTTTTATCAGCGCAAATCAAGCATAGGTGTTTTGGTTCCATCTGAATAGAAAGAGGACAAATAAGCTTGGATTGTTCTGTGGGTGGTCATTCAACCCAACCCTAACCCTAACCCTAACCCTAACCCTAACCCTAACCCTAACCCTAACCCTCACCCTCACCCTCACCCTCACCCTCACCCTCACCCTCACCCTCACCCTATCCTAACCCTAACCTTAACCCCAGCAAAGCGTAGTGTAATAAGCCTAAATAAAGCCAAACAGGTTGTTTTGTGTTCCAGCTACTTAGAAAGAAGAATTTTGGTTTTCGCTTATTTCAAGTCGTGTTCTTTGGTGTTAATGCACATTGACCCAGAAATTGCAAAATGTGTGTAATGAAACGAAAATAACACAACACCCTCTTTTCGCTTCAATATGCGTAGAAAGAAGACGAATAAGCTTTGATTGGGCTTATTTCAATTCGCATGGTGTTTTTTGGGTGTGCACCGGAATCACCCCCGACCAAAGCAAAAAGGTTTTTTGGGTTCCATCTACATAAAAAGAAGATGATAAAGCTCTGATTGGGCTTATTTCAAATTGGTGTTTTTGGGGTTAGAATGCACATTCACTGAGAAATCGCAGAGTGACATGTTTATTATCAGCCGAAATCAAGCATAGGTGTTTTGGTTAGATCTCAATAGAAAGAGGACGAATAAACTTGGATTGTTCTTTTGGTTGTCATTCACCCTAACCCTAACCCTAACCCGAACCCGAACCCGAACCTGAACCCGAACCCGAACCCGAACCCGAACCCAAACGCTAACCCTACCCTAACGCTAACCCTATCCCTAATCCTAATCCTAATCCTAATCCTAATCCTAATCCTAATCCTAATCCTAATCCTAATCCTAATCCTAACCCTAACCATAGCAAAGCGAAGTGTAATAAGCCTAAACAAAGCCAAACAGGTTGTTTTGTGTTCGAGCTACATAGAAAGAAGAATCTTGGATTTCGCTTATTTCAAGTCTTGTTCTTTGGTGTTAATGCACTTTGACCCAGAAATTGCAAAATGTGTGTAATGAAACGAAAATAACGCAACACCGTCTTTTCACTTCCATATGCGTAGGATATGGTTCTATCTGAATAAATAGAGGTTGAAAAAATTTCTATTGTTCTTTCAGTGGTCAATCACAAGAACCCTAACCCTAACCCTAACCCTAACCCTAACCCTAACCCTAACCCTAACCCTAACCCTAACCTAAACCCTAACCCTAACCCTAAGCCGAACCCGAACCCGAACCCAAAACCTAACGCTAACCCCAACCCAAACGCTAACCCTAACCCTAACCCTAACCCTAACCCTAACCCTAACCCTAACCCTAACCCTAACCCTAATCCTAACCTAAACCCTAACCCTAACCCTAAGCCGAACCCGAACCCAAACCCAAAACCTAACGCTAACCCTAACCCAAACGCTAACCCTAACCCTAAACCTACCCTAACCCTAACCCTAACCCTAACCCTAACCCTAACCCTAATCCTAATCCTAATCCTAATCCTAATCCTAACCCCAACCCCAACCCTAACCTTAACCCTAACCCCAACGCTAACCCTAACTGTCACCCTAACCCTAACCTTAACCCTAAGCACAGCAACTTGGATTGTTCTTTCGGTGGTCATTCACCCTAACCCTAACCCTAACCCAAACACTAACCCTAACCCTAACCCTAACCCTAACCCTAACCCTAACCCTAACCCCAACCCCAACCCTAACCCTAACCCTAACCCTAACCCTAACCCTAACCCCAACCCTAACCCTAACCATAACCCCAACCCTAACCCTAACTGTCACCCTAACCCTAACCTTAACCCTAATCACAGCAAAGCAAAGTGTAATAAGCCTAAACAAAGCCAAACAGGTTGTTTTGTGTTACAGCTACATAGAAAGAAGAATCTTGGATTTCCCTTATTTCAAGTCGTTTTCTTCGGTGTTAATGTGCATTGACCCAGAAATCGCAAAGTGTGTAATGAGACTAAAATAACGCTTACATATGCGTAGAAAGAAGACGAATAAGCTTTGCTTGGTCTTATTTCAATTCGCATGGTGTTTTGTGGGTGTGCACCGGAATCACCCCCGACCTAAGCAAAAGGGTGTTTTGGGTGCCATCTACATAAAAAAAAGATGATAAAGCTCTGATTGGGTTTATTTCATAGAATCATAGAGTTGGAAGAGACCACAAGGTCCATCGAGTCCAACCCCCTGCCAAGCATATTTCAAATTGGTGTTTTGGGGGTTAGAAAGCACGTTCACTCAAAAATCGCAGAGTGACATTTTTGTTATCAGCCCAAATCAAGCATAGGTGTTTTGTTTCCATTTCAATAGAAGGAGGACAAATAAGCTTGGATTGTTCTTTCGGTGGTCATTCACCCTGATCCTAACCCTAACCCTAACGCTAACCCTAACCCTAACCCTAACCCTAACCCTAACCCTAACGCTAACCCTAACGCTAACCCTAACCCGAACCCTAACCCCAACCCCAACCCTAAACCTAACCCTAACCAAAGTTTAATAAGCCTAAACAAAGCCAAACAGGTTGTTTTGTGTTACAGCTACATAGAAAGAAAAATCTTGGTTTTCACTTATTTCAAATCGTTTTCTTTGGTGTTAATGCACATTGACCCAGAAATCGCAAAGTGTGTGTAATGAAACCAAAATAACACAACACTGTTGTCAGGGGCTCAGGAACAGAGGTACAGGGGAGAGAGGAAATGGAGAGCGAAGGGGAAGAATCTGAGGGCAGCGTAGGGGAGTATGACAGCGACCCGAGAGATTTCATGAGCTTCTCCAGCGAATCAGAAGATTCCCAGAAGGAGGCGCCGATGGTCAGGGCAAGGGGGGTCCCAGGGGGAACACACCAGAAACAAGGGGCCAGTGGGGACTCCCAAAGCAGCAGCGGGAGATCAGGACCAGCTTCCCAACCAGAGCGTAGTGGGGGGGAAGAGTCTCAGGTGTCCGGACCAGCGTCTCCTCCAGCAGGGAGAGAAGATGAGTCAGGGCTGACCACGCCTCTATCGGAGAGTGGGGGAACGGAGGGGAGGTCAGGTCCAGCTAGCCTCCCAGAAGGGGGAAGCAGTGACAGGAGCAGTGTAACGGTCAGGAGGAAGGTTGCCGGCTGGGCGCGAGCGCCAAGTTCGAATGTACAGGCGCGGGGGACAGCAGAAAACCCGGATTGGGAGGCAGGTCCTAAAGCCCGCCGGAGACAGGGGGAAGACTCAGGGGACTCAGCGTCAGATGAGTCTAGGAAGGGCGAGACCCCAGCTGACAGGCGGAGCCAGAGGAGGAAAGAGCAAAGGACGAGGTGGAGCAAGGCTAGAGTCTTAAACTGGTGTCTGGGGGGAGGAGATTCAGACGGAGCTTCGACGGTCTAGAGTTTCAGACGTAGAGCTGCGCGCTACGGTTGTGAAGGTGAAACTGAACTTCAATAAAGACTTTTGTATATAACAACGAACTGGCGTTGGTCCTTTGTGAGCTGGGACCTCGGGCAGCTCTGACAACCGTCTTTTTGTTTCCATATGCGTTGAAAGAAGACGAATAAGCTTTGATTGGGCTTATTACAATTCGCATGGTGTTTTTTGGGTGTGCACCGGAATCACCACCGACCTAAGCCAAAGGGTGTTTTGGGTGCCATCTACATAAAAAAAAGATGATAAAGCTCTGATTGGTTTTATTTCAAATTGGTGTTTTGGGGATTAGAAAGCACGTTCACTCAAAAATAGCAGAGTGACATTTTTGTTATCAGCCCAAATCAAGCATAAGTGTTTCGGTTCTATGTCAATAGAAGGAGGACGAATAAACTTGGATTGTTCTTTCGTGGTCATTCACCCTAACCCTAACCCTAACCCTAACCCTAACCTTAACCTTAACCTTAACCTTAACCTTAACCTTAACCTTAACCTTAACCTTAACCTTAACCCTAGCCCTAGCCCTAGCCCTAGCCCTAACCCTAACCCTAACCCTAACCCTAACCCTAACCCTAACCGTAAGTGTCAGAGCTGCCCGAGGTCCTAGCTCACAAAGGACCAACGCCGGTTCGTTGTTATATACAAAAGTCTTTATTGAAGTTCAGTTTTGCTTTCACAACCGCAGCGCACAGCTCTACGTCTGAAACTCTAGACCACTGAAGCTCCGTCTGAATCTCAGCAGTTGAAGAAGGAGCAAAAAGGGTTTTCTTGTGTGTGTGTGTTTCTTTGTGGCTGATTAGCTGTTCTCCCTGTGCAAAGGTCAGAGGGGGCAGGGTTTCTGTTGAGGCAGGGGATTAGCTGTGGGAGGAGCTTATCAGACCTAGCAGGGCAGCAGTTGAAGAAGGAGCAAAAAAGGTTTTCTTGTGTGTGTGTGTGTTTCTTTGTGGCTGATTAGCTGTTCTCCCTGTGCAAAGGTCAGAGGGGGCAGGGTTTCTGTTGAGGCAGGGGATTAGCTGTGGGAGGAGCTTATCAGACCTAGCAGGGCAGCAGTTGAAGAAGGAGCAAAAAAGGTTTTCTTGTGTGTGTGTGTGTGTGTGTGTGTTTCTTTGTGGCTGATTAGCTTTTAGATTTAGGGGAGCTAGTCTCAAACGTTTGTTGGGGGAGACCTAGGTTGTTTTTTTCTTGTGGGGGGAGTTATTTGTCCTGTGTTCACGCTTTTTATGATGGAGGACCGCTGTAGCCACCCCCAACGACACGTTCTCAGAATGGAGGGGGAGGGAACAGCTGCAGTCGCCTGCAGTTCCTGCACAATGTTTGCCATCTTGCCAAAGGTTGCAGGCAGCGTTACCTGCAGCAATTGCATGTTGATTGCCCTCTTAAAAGACAAAGTCCAGCAACTGGGGGAACGTGTAGCTACGCTCCAAAGAATTAGAGAGCTGGAGCTCTTCTTGGAAGCAACAGAGCACACCGTCTCCACCAAGGAGGAGACAGGGGACTCCCCTGAGAAGGAGGCTAGTTCACCAACACAGGAGCCAGATATATGGAGAAACGTGACTCAAAGAAGTAGGAGGCCCAGGGTTCGCTCTGATTGTTTAGAAATACACAGTCGCTTTGAGGTCCTCTCCCCTAGCATGGAAGACGAAGAGCAGACTCCATTTGAGGATCTCTCCCTCATTACAGTCGATCAGGTATATGAAGACGAGCAGCAAAGTCAGTCCTCAGGGAATGTGCAGGCGACCTTGGAACGGACAGCTCACGGAAGAACCCCGACCAAACCCAAGAGGAGGCGTGTAGTGGTGATAGGGGATTCCCTACGGAGGGGAACAGAAGCAGTGATCTGTGGGCCTGACAAGATGTCACGGGAACTGTGCTGTCTCCCCGGGGCTAAGATCCAAGATGTAACTGAACGACTGCAAGGAATCATAAAACCCACTGACAAATACCCCTTCCTCTTGGTTCATGTGGGAACCAATGACACTGCAAGCAATAGCCCCCAGAAGATCAAAAGAGACTACGAGGCTCTCGGCAGGAAATTGAAGCAACTAAATGCACAAATTGTCATCTCATCTCTCCTCCCAGTTGAAAGACGTGGCCCAGGGAGAGAGGGAATAATAGTGGAAGTGAACAGCTGACTTCGTAAATGGTGTAAACAGGAACGGTTTGGATTCTTAGATCACAGACTGCAGTTTCTTGAAGATGGACTTCTGGCAAGCGATGGGCTGCACCTCACAACGGTTGGGAGAAATGTTTTTGCCAAAAATCTCAGAAACCTCATCAGGAGGGCTTTAAACTGACTAATGTGGGGGAGGGAGACAGTGCTCCTGAAGGTAGGAGTCTATCAATTGATGAAGATGATCATCCAAATGTCATAGACCAAATGGAGCAAACAGCACGCAGACCTAGTGGTGGGAGAAAAAAAATCCTTAAATAAGAGACACGGGGGAATGATTAATGGACTTCAATGTCTGTACACTAATGCACAAAGCATGGGAAATAAACAAGATGAGCTTGAGCTCTTGGTACAGCAAACTAAATATGACATAATAGGCATCACTGAAACCTGGTGGGATAAGTCCCACGATTGGAATGTAATAATGGGGGGATACAAACTATTTCAGAGAAACAGACTAGACAAGAAAGGAGGAGGAGTGGCGTTATATGTCAGGGATGTGTATACCTGTGAAGAGATCCAAGATTTAGAACCTCAAAGCCAAAGTGAGAGCATTTGGGTCAAAATTAAGGGAGAGAAGAATAACAGAGATCTCATTGTGGGAGTTTACTATAGATCCCCAAGCCAAACGGAGGACATAGATGATGCCTTCCTGGAACAGATGGCCAAGCATGCAAAAGGAAGGGAGATAGTAGTAATGGGGGACTTCAATTACCCGGATATTTGTTGGATGTCAAACTCAGCCAAGAGCATAAGGTCAAACAGATTCCTCACTGGCCTTGCAGACAACTTCATTGTCCAGAAAGTGGGAGAAGCAACAAGAGGAACAGCCATTTTAGATCTGGTCCTAACCAATGTTGATGACCTGGTTAGTGGGGTAGAAGTGGAAGGATCATTAGGCGCGAGTGATCATGCTCTTCTGAAGTTTACTATACAGCAGAAAGGAGCAGCCAAGCATACTAGGACTCAATTTCTTGACTTTAAGAAAGCCGACTTCATAAAACTTAGGGAAGTGCTGGGTGAGATCCCATGGACAGTAATACTAAAAGGAAAGGGAGTTCATGATGGCTGGGAGTTTGTTAAGAGGGAGATAGTAAAAGCACAACGTCAGGCAATACCAATGAGACAGAAACATGGAAGGTGCTTAAAGAAGCCAGGGTGGCTATCTAAAGAACTTTTAACTGAGTTAAGATTAAAAAAGGATGTGTACAAAAAATGGAAAAGGGGGGAAACCACCAAAGAGGAATTCAAACAAATAGCCAGCACGTGTAGACACAAAGTCAGAAAAGCTAAAGCACAGAATGAACTCAAGCTGGCTAGAGAGGTTAAAAGCAACAAAAAAGGCTTTTATGGGTATGTTCGTAGCAAAAGGAAGAACAAAGAAACAGTGGGGTCACTCAGAGGAGAAGATGGTGAAATGCAAACAGGGGACACAGAAAGGGCTGAACTCCTCAATGCCTTCTTTGCCTCAGTCTTCTCCGATAAAGAAAACAATGCCCGACCTGAAGAATTTGGAGCAAATGATTCAGCAAAGGAAACACAGCCCAGGATAACTAAGGAGATAGTACAAGAATACTTGGCTAGTTTAGATGTATTCAAGTCTCCAGGGCCAGATGAACTGCATCCAAGAGTATTAAAAGAACTGGCAGATGTGATCTCAGAACCACTGGCAGTCATCTTTGAGAATTCCTGGAGAACAGGCGAAGTCCCGGCAGACTGGAGGAGGGCAAATGTTGTCCCTATTTTCAAAAAGGGGAAAAGAGAGGACCCAAATAATTACCGCCCAGTCAGTCTGACATCAATACCTGGGAAGATTCTGGAGCAGATCATTAAGCAAACAGTCTGTGAGCACCTAGAAAGGAATGCTGTGATCACCAATAGTCAGCATGGATTTCTGAAAAATAAGTCATGTCAGACTAACCTGATCTCCTTTTTTGACAGAATTACAAGCCTGGTAGATGAAGGGAACGCAGTGGATGTAGCCTACCTTGATTTCAGCAAGGCATTTGACAAGGTGCCCCATGATATTCTTGTAAAGAAGCTGGTAAAATGCGGTCTTGACTGTGCTACCACTCAGTGGATTTGTAACTGGCTGACTGACCGAACCCAAAGAGTGCTCATCAATGGTTCCTCTTCATCCTGGAGAAGAGTGACTAGTGGGGTGCCACAGGGTTCTGTCTTGGGCCCAGTCTTATTCAACATCTTTATCAACGACTTGGATGATGGACTCAAGGGCATCCTGATCAAATTTGCAGATGACACCAAACTGGGAGGGGTGGCTAACACCCCAGAGGACAGGATCACACTTCAAAACGACCTTGACAGATTAGAGAACTGGGCCAAAACAAACAAGATGAATTTTAACAGGGAGAAATGTAAAGTATTGCACTTGGGCAAAAAAAATGAGAGGCACAAATACAAGATGGGGGACACCTGGCTTGAGAGCAGTACATGTGAAAAGGATCTAGGAGTCTTGGTTGACCATAAACTTGACATGAGCCAACAGTGTGACGCGGCAGCTAAAAAAGCCAATGCAATTCTGGGCTGCATCAATAGGAGTATAGCATCTAGATCAAGGGAAGTAATAGTGCCACTGTATTCTGCTCTGGTCAGACCTCACATGGAGTACTGTGTCCAGTTCTGGGCACCACAGTTCAAGAAGGACACTGACAAACTGGAACGTGTCCAGAGGAGGGCAACCAAAATGGTCAAAGGCCTGGAAACGATGCCTTATGAGGAACAGCTAAGGGAGCTGGGCATGTTTAGCCTGGAGAAGAGGAGGTTAAGGGGTGATATGATAGCCATGTTCAAATATATAAAAGGATGTCACATAGAGGAGGGAGAAAGGTTGTTTTCTGCTGCTCCAGAGAAGCGGACACGGAGCAATGGATCCAAACTACAAGAAAGAAGATTCCACCTAAACATTAGGAAGAACTTCCTGACAGTAAGAGCTGTTCGACAGTGGAATTTGCTGCCAAGGAGTGTGGTGGAGTCTCCTACTTTGGAGGTCTTTAAGCAGAGGCTTGACAACCATATGTCAGGAGTGCTCTGATGGTGTTTCCTGCTTGGCATGGGGTTGGACTTGATGCCCCTTGTGGTCTCTTCCAACTCTATGATTCTATGATTCTATGATTCTACAGAAAAAGATGATAAAGCCCTGATTGGGTTTATTTCAAATTGGTGCTTTTGCGGTTAGAATGCACATTCACTCAAAAATCACAGAGTGACATGATTGTTATCAGCCGAGATCAAACATAGTTGTTTCGGTTCTATGTCAATAGAAGGAGGACGAATAAACTTGGATTGTTCTTTCGTGGTCATAAACCCTAACCCTAACCCTAACCCTAACCCTAACCCTAACCCTAACCCTAACCCTAACCCTAACCTTAACCTTAACCTTAACCTTAACCTTAACCTTAACCTTAACCTTAACCTTAAACTTAAACTTAAACTTAAACTTAAATTTAAACTTAAACTTAACCTTAACCTTAACCTTAACCTTAACCTTAACCTTAACCCTAACCCTAACCCTAACCCTAACCCTAACCCTAACCCTACCCTAACCCTAACCCTAACCCTAACCCTAACCTTAACCCCAACCCTCAGCCTAACCCTAACCCTAACCCTAACTCTAACCCCAACCCCAACCCCAACCCCAACCCCAACCCCAACCCCAACCCCAACCCCAACCCCAACCCTAACCCTAACCCTAACCCTAACCCTAACCCTAACCCTAACCCTAACCCCAACCCTAACCCTAACCCTAAACCTAACCCTAACCCTAACCCCAACCCCAACCCCAACCCTAACCCTAAACCTAACCCAAGCCCTAGCTAAGCGAAGTGTAATAAGCCTAAACAAAGCCAAACAGGTTGTTTTGTGTTCCAGCTACATAGAAAGAAGAATATTGGATTTCGCTTATTTCAAGTCTTGTTCTTTGGTGTTAATGCACTTTGACCCAGAAATTGCAAAATGTGTGTAATGAAACGAAAATAACGCAACACCGTCTTTTCACTTCCATATGCGTAGGATATGGTTCTATCTGAATAAATAGAGGTTGAAGATGGCGAACGGCACTTAGTCAGCGTGAGTGTGAGCTCCCTGATTTATCTTTTAACATTGTTTTAATGAGCATAGCAACCTTTTAACCTTTTAACTTTTAACTTTAGTTTTTAGTTTTTAGTCTTAGTTTTAAATTAGTAAGTAGGAGGACGCCTTTTTCTATCGGGGAGACAACCATTAACCTTGAAACTGGGGCGGTTGCATGAAGAGAGAAATCACTAAGCAACTATACAGCCCTGCTTGTGGGAGAGGAACTGGGAAACGTACCAGAGATTCCAGAGATATAGACGACACAGAGGAACTGAGATGCCTGCCTCTTGCTAAACAAACAAAAATTAGCGAATCTGAAGGTACAAAGGATATTTTTAATATCCCGGTTTCAAACTCTTTCACGCTGCTAGCAGAGATGAATGACGAAGAAACCAGTGTGAAAGAACCTTTTGATAACCTGCCTACTAAACCTTCAAGCAATAATAATACTGGCATCCACTCGAATGTTTGCACTAGAGCCCATGAAAGCTGCATTGATGAGATACTATTTGAACACTCAACTACTTTAGACCTGGTTGCTAGAACAGTGGACTACATCTTTAAATACATAAAAGACATCCGAGGATCCTTGGAGAAGATTATCTCGCTTGTATCCCTAACAGGTAAAGACAGTTCCCCTGATGTACCACCTGAGATGAAGCCCTTACAAATGCCCAGAGCACCCGTTTTACCTCATACCTCCTGTATAATTCCTCAAGCTGCTGGCAATCAGAAAAGTGAGCAAGGTGAGCAAAATAAGAAGGAACAACAGTCTGCACCTCCTCACAAACTGCTGCTGCAAGCTACCAAAATCTGCCTAACGGTTTGCCCCTTTAGAGGCAAGGTAATAAACTGGCATTATAAGAGTGATATAAGGAGACACCTAGCGGAGCTTCTGAGAGTAATCCCTAGCTCTATTGACCTGAGGCATATTGATCATATTAGCAGCAGACCTCAGAGGCAGAGAGTGCTGCTCTCCTTTAAAACCAAAAAGCTCCCTGCACTTATTATGTCCTCAAGAAGCCTTCTAATTAACTATGGAATCCTTGCTACAAGAGTCTTTACCAATACCAAGATCTGCCCCCTCTTACCAAACTGCTCGTTCAAAAAGAAAGCAGATAAGTCTGAGGGTCCGCCAATTGCCACGACCCCAACTCCCCTGGCCGCAGATCTAATCAGCTGGATTGACGCCCCCCTGCCTCCACTGACAAAGGCTATACATCTGGAGAATTCTACGGAGCGTGAGTTACTTCTATCCTTCTCCCAATTGCCAATTGCCAAAACTGGAGCGGACAGAGATAACAGACAGATTGGACGAGTTGCTACTCTGTCTCCGTAACTCAGAAGATCATGCTCATGTAAATAAGATGAATTCCTCACCAATTGTAGATCAGTCTACACAAGCCCAAGTGGTACCTGCTTTAACGACCTTTGATCTGCAACCTGGCTGTACACGGCCTCGGGATGTCAAGCCCGGGCAGGATACAGTGGAAGATTCGACAACCCTCTGGTCAAACTCGGAAGCTGTGGCAAGACTGGATGCTCTTTTGGAGGCAAACCGAAAAGGATGCCTTCCACCTGCCTTACACTGCATGTTCCCTACAGCATCCGCAGATCCAAAAGGCCCACCCCCCTCAATCTTAGAGCATACTTTAAATGTAGAGTCTATGGACCTGTCGTTAAGTGATACTCCTGTGCACCAGAATCCATCCCTGCAGCTACCAATAATTAAGCCTCAAACCATGGCTGCTGCTGCGGTAAGTGGTGCTCGGAAATTGCCTGGTAAGCAAGCTACAATTACTTCCTTCTTCCAGCCTATTGCCCCCCCTCGCCGCATGCATTCCCAGGTGGATTCTGCCGTGCTGGTTCCGCAAGGCCCAGCATGACTCGAAGGGGTGACCAGGAGATTACTAACTTTCTTATCCTGGAATGTAGCTGGCATTAAACCTAAGCTGATGGATCCATCCTTTGTCGCCTACATAAAAGGCAGCCATATTCTTTTGCTGCAAGAGACCTGGGCTTGTGAGGGCTTCTCCCTATCAGGGTATAAGGGCTTCTACCTGAATGCACAACAGAATTTACTATCATCTGGCAGACCACAAGGTGGGTTGGCTACCCTAGTTTCTTTGGCCTTAAACCTGCAGGTGGAACAAATCGACATCCAGTCGTCATCCATGCTGGGTGTAAAGCTACAAACAGCGGAGGAAGTGTTTGTGGTGATTAATGTTTATTTGCACCCAATCTATAAGAAAAACCTGGTGGACCAAAGATGGAGGGAAATTCAACAGACTCTTGAAACTCTCCTAGAGAAATATCCTGAAGCCACCTTCCTAGTTGCAGGAGATTTCAATGGCCGATTGTCTCACTCTGATAAATCATTATTTGCTAAGTATAATAAATATCCCTCACTACCCATTTTAACCTCAGACCTTTTACCCAGGAATTTTAAAGACAGTGTTGCTACATATGCAGGTTTTAAATGTAGACAAACCTTGATGGCTCTTAATTTTCACCTTTTAAACGGAGCTCTCAGTTCTGATTACCCTGCCGAATTTACTTTCTGGTCAGGCTCCCGAGCCTCTACCATAGACTTTATTTGGACATCAGTAGACCTAATTCCCAAAATTTCCAACTTTAGGGTGGTAACGAGGCTGGAAAGTGACCATTTTCCATTAGAACTTTCTCTGACCCTGGATGGAGAATTGGCTACCTATTCCTGTGTGCCTATTACAAATAACCAGCTTCAGATGAGGCCCACGGCCTTAAAATGGACCGACAATATGGCTCAACGGATAAATGAACTCCTTTGGTCTGACCAACTGCAAGAGACAAGGGACTCCCTTATCCAGGCAGTTGAGCCACTGCCAATATATGACAATTTAGTAAAACCTTCGTTGGCTAAGACCCTGGTAATGAATAGTAACCATTTCTCTCATAAAAAGTGTTTTGACGAGGAATGTAGGCACTTCAAGAACAACCTATATAATGAATTCTTGGCATATAGGGCATCAAATGACTCCGCACCTAGCAGTCACCTTATGAACCTCAAGAGAAGGTATAAAGCACTATTAAAGGAAAAGAAGCTTGCGGCAGAAAGAAATGATTGGAAGAACCTTCTAAAAGCTGCAGAAAATAGAAATCCCTCCTCCTTTTGGCATCAAATTTCCAGATATCTGGGTAGACCGTTGTCAAGGATAGAACCCCAAATTTCAGCTGACACCTGGGAAAGCTTCTTCTCCGTTTTATATGCAGCTCACGCAGCCAGCGGAGTAAGGTTAGATTTGGCCCCCTTGCCAGAGTGGGATCCTGTTACCTGCTCTGAAGTGGAAACACTTATAGGCCAATTTGAGGTGGGCAAGGCACCCGGAGACGATCTTATTTCCATAGATGTTATTAAAGCCAATAAGGATTGGTGGTGTCCACCCCTAGCAGCTCTTTTTACTTATATAAACAAAACAGCACAATTTCCTCCAAGCTGGAACTCTGCACTGATTGTGTTAATTCACAAGAAAGGGCCGCGCACAGACCCGGCCAATTTTAGACCAATTAGCCTGCTAAATGTTATTGGGAAGATCTATTCAAGATTTCTACTTAACAAATTAACGACCTGGATGGAAAGCAACAATATCATCGCAGAGGAGCAGGCGGGTTTCCGCCCCGGAAGATCAACAACAGACCAAATCTTAATCCTAAATCACTTGGCCACCAAGTACGCTGGCAATGGCCTAAAAGCCCTCCACGTCGCCTTTATAGACTTTAAGCAGGCCTTTGATCTAATTCCCAGGAACCAGCTATGGACAAAATTGGCAGCGACATCTATCGACCGTCGCCTTCTCTTGCTGATTATTAATTTGCATACAAATACCCTCTTGAGGATTAGGATAGATAGTAAGGGGCTAGTCTCCAATCCGGTTGCCACCACTAGGGGGGTAAGACAGGGCTGTTTGCTTGCCCCTGCTCTGTTTAACTTCTATATTAATTCGCTAGTGGCACATATGGCAAATGCTGATTTCCATCCACCAAAACTGGCAGGACGAGCCTTAAATGTCCTACTGTATGCGGACGATGCCGCCCTATTAGCTACCTCCCCCATCGGATTAAGGAGGATGCTTCGAGCTCTTCATGAATATGAGACCCAACACGAGCTCCAATTAAATTATGCCAAGACCAAAATAATGGTCTTTGCTGCTCGACCGAAACCTAATTTATGGTCAATTAATGGTATTCCTTTAGAGCAGGTCAGTTGCTTCAAGTACCTGGGTCAGGTTGTAAGATCAAATAGGTCCTTCCTGGCGCACAGAGAATACATAGCCTCGAACGCATCCAAAGCAGCCCTGGTGATTAGAACCCTGTACTCCAAGAAACAGACACAAACTGTCAATGTTGCCTTACGTCTCTTTAAAATGAAAGTCCTCCCTCTCCTGCTGGTGGGCATTGCCTTGGGCTCACGTAGGGATTTTGAAAAATTGGAATCTATCCAAACCCAATTCCTCAGGGCCATACTCAGGATCCCCCCCTCCGTGGCAGGCGCGATCATGAGATTGGAAACCGGTTGCCAAGCCTTTAGGTATGTGGCCCTGAAAGCGAAGCTATGGCTATGGCTCAAGCTCTGTTTCAGACCGGTGGGTTTGGCCCCCTTGATTCTGAGGGATAACTTTAAATCTCCATGGGAAGGGGAGATAGTGGAGGAAGTGCAGAAGTGTGGGTTGTCCTCCCTTTATATAGAGTCCATGACGTATAGTCACGCAAAGGCGGTGATCGCGCAAAGATTAAGGGATATTGCCAGACAGGAGGACATAGCCCGTGTGAAACCTGGGTTGTTTCTGGGGGAGCAGTTGTATCGGGCTGCTCCAGCTTGCTACCTGGCGGATATCCACTACGTGGAATACCGCAGACTATTTACTGCGGCTAGGCTGAATGTTCTTGACTCGGCGGTCCTGAAGGGAAGATATGGAGGAGTTCCATATGACCAGAGATTATGCCACTGTGCATTGGGTGAGGTAGACTCCACAGAGCACATTTTATTGAGCTGTCCCTTCTACAACGATTTAAGACAGTATCTTATAACACCATACTTACCCTAGCTCAGTTCCCGACAAAGAGGAAAGCAGACAGCATATCTGCTAAATCAGTCTTCTGGGAAAACAACCTTGTCAGTGGCTAAATTTCTTTTCCTGGCACTCAAGTGTCGGAAACGTATAACTGAATGCTTTGATGTGGGTTATCTGTGAGAGGTCTATTTCTGTGGCCCTACCTTACTTATGTATCTCCTATGATGTTATAGTTTATAATTATTGTGTAATGTTTTAATTCTGACTATCGGTCGAATAAAGAGATTGATTGATTGATATTGGATTTCACTTATTTCAAGTCGTTTTCTTTGGTGTTAATGCACATTGACCCAGAAATCGCAAAGTGTGTGTAATGAAACCAAAATAACACAACACCGTCTTTTTGCTTCCATATGCGTAGAAAGAAGACAAATAAGCTTTCTTTGGGCTTATTACAATTCGCATGGTGTTTTTTGGGTGTGCACCAAAATCACCCCCAACCAAAGCAAAAAGGTGTTTTGGGTTCCACGTATATAAAAAGATGATGATAAAGCCCTGATTGGGCTTATTTCAAATTGGTGTTTTTGGGGTTAGAATGCACATTCACTGAAAAATCGCAGAGTGACATGTTTATTATCAGCCGAAATCAACCATAGGTGTTTCGGTTCTATCTCAATTGAAGGAGAACGAATAAACTTGGATTGTTTTTTCGGTGGTAATTCACCCAAACCCAAACCCAAACCCAAACCTGAACCCGTACCCGTACCCGAAACCGAACCAGTACCCGAACCCTAACCTTAACCTTAACCTTAACCTTAACCTTAACCTTAACCTTAACCTTAACCTTAACCCTAACCCTAACAAAAAAAGTAACCCTAACCCTAAGCATAACCCCAACCCTAGCAAAGAGAAGTGTAATAATCCTAAACAAAGCCAAACAGGTTGTTTTGGGTTCCAGCTACATAGAAAGAAGAATCTTGGATTTGAAATTAGCCCAATCAGAGAATTATCAATAAGGTAAAAAAAAGCCAAACAGCTCTGATTGGGTTTATTTCAAATTGGTGTTTTGGGGGTTTATTTCAAATTGGTGTTTTGGGAGTTAGAAAGCACGTTCACTCAAAAATCGCAGAGTGACATTTTTGTTATCAGCCCAAATCAAGCATAGGTGTTTTGTTTCCATTTCAATAGAAGGAGGACGAATAAATCATAGAATCATAGAATCATAGAGTTGGAAGAGACCACAAGGGCCATCGAGTCCAACCCCCTGCCAAGCAGGAAACACCATCAGAGCACTCCTGACATATGGTTGTCAAGCCTCTGCTTAAAGACCTCCAAAGTAGGAGACTCCACCACACTCCTTGGCAGCAAATTCCACTGTCGAACAGCTCTTACTGTCAGGAAGTTCTTCCTAATGTTTAGGTGGAATCTTCTTTCTTGTAGTTTGGATCCATTGCTCCGTGTCCGCTTCTCTGGAGCAGCAGAAAACAACCTTTCTCCCTCCTCTATGTGACATCCTTTTATATATTTGAACATGGCTATCATATCACCCCTTAACCTCCTCTTCTCCAGGCTAAACATGCCCAGCTCCCTTAGCCGTTCCTCATAAGGCATCGTTTCCAGGCCTTTGACCATTTTGGTTGCCCTCCTTTGGACACGTTCCAGTTTGTCAGTGTCCTTCTTGAATTGTGGTGCCCAGAACTGGACACAGTACTCCAGGTGAGGTCTGACCAGAGCAGAATACAGTGGCACTATTACTTCCCTTGATCTAGATGCTATACTCCTATTGATGCAGCCCAGAATTGCATTGGCTTTTTTAGCTGCCGCGTCACACTGTTGGCTCATGTCAAGTTTGTGGTCAACCAAGACTCCTAGATCCTTTTCACATGTACTGCTCTCAAGCCAGGTGTCCCCCATCTTGTATTTGTGCCTCTCATTTTTTTTGCCCAAGTGCAATACTTTACATTTCTCCCTGTTAAAATTCATCTTGTTTGTTTTTGCCCAGTTCTCTAATCTGTCAAGGTCGTTTTGAAGTGTCATCCTATCCTCTGGGGTGTTAGCCACCCCTCCCAGTTTGGTGTCATCTGCAAATTTGATCAGGATGCCCTTGAGTCCATCATCCAAGTCGTTGATAAAGATGTTGAATAAGACTGGGCCCAAGACAGAACCCTGTGGCACCCCACTAGTCACTCTTCTCCAGGATGAAGAGGAACCATTGATGAGCACCCTTTGGGTTCGGTGAGTCAGCCAGTTACAAATCCACTGAGTGGTAGCATAGTCAAGACCGCATTTTACCAGCTTCTTTACAAGAATATCATGGGGCACCTTGTCAAATGCCTTGCTGAAATCAAGGTAGGCTACATCCACTGTGTTCCCTTCATCTACCAGGCTTGTAATTCTGTCAAAAAAGGAGATCAGGTTAGTCTGACATGACTTATTTTTCAGAAATCCATGCTGACTATTGGTGATCACAGCATTCCTTTCTAGGTGCTCACAGACTGTTTACTTAATGATCTGCTCCAGAATCTTCCCTGGAATTGATGTCAGACTGACTGGGCGGTAATTATTTGGGTCCTCTCTTTTCCCCTTTTTGAAAATAGGGACAACATTTGCCCTCCTCCAGTCTCCCGGGACTTCGCCTGTTCTCCAGGAATTCTCAAAGATGACTGCCAGTGGTTCTGAGATCACATCTGCCAGTTCTTTTAATACTCTTGGATGCAGTTCATCTGGCCCTGAAAACTTGAATATATCTAAGCTAGCCAAATATTCTTGTACTATCTCCTTAGTTATTCTGGGCTGCGTTTCCTTTGCTGAATCATTTGCTCCAAATTCTTCAGGTCGGGCATTGTTTTCTTTATCGGAGAAGACTGAGGCAAAGAAGGCATTGAGGAGTTCAGCCCTTTCTGTGTCCCCTGTTTGCATTTCACCATCTTCTCCTCTGAGTGACCCCACTGTTTCTTTGTTCTTCCTTTTGCTACGAACATACCCATAAAAGCCTTTTTTGTTGCTTTTAACCTCTCTAGCAAGCTTGAGTTCATTCTGTGCTTTAGCTTTTCTGACTTTGTGTCTACACGTGCTGGCTATTTGTTTGAATTCCTCTTTGGTGGTTTCCCCCCTTTTCCATTTTTTGTACACATCCTTTTTTAATCTTAATTCAGTTAAAAGTTCTTTAGATAGCCACCCTGGCTTCTTTAGGCACCTTCCATGTTTCCGTCTCATTGGTATTGCCTGACGTTGTGCTTTTACTATCTCGCTCTTAACAAACTCCCAGCCATCATGAACTCCCTTTCCTTTTAGTATTGCTGTCCATGGGATCTCACCCAGCACTTCCCTAAGTTTTATGAAGTCGGCTTTCTTAAAGTCAAGAAATTGAGGCCTAGTATGCTTGGCTGCTCCTTTCCGCTGTATAGTAAACTTCAGAAGAGCATGATCACTCGCGCCTAATGATCCTTCCACTTCTACCCCACTAACCAGGTCATCAACATTGGTTAGGACCAGATCTAAAATGGCTGTTCCTCTTGTTGCTTCTCCCACTTTCTGGACAATGAAGTTGTCTGCAAGGCCAGTGAGGAATCTGTTGACCTTATGCTCTTGGCTGAGTTTGACATCCAACAAATATCCGGGTAATTGAAGTCCCCCATTACTACTATCTCCCTTCCTTTTGCATGCTTGGCCATCTGTTCCAGGAAGGCATCATCTATGTCCTCCGTTTGGCTTGGGGATCTATAGTAAACTCCCACAATGAGATCTCTGTTATTCTTCTCTCCCTTAATTTTGACCCAAATGCTCTCACTTTGGCTTTGAGGTTCTAAATCTTGGATCTCTTCACAGGTATACACATCCCTGACATATAACGCCACTCCTCCTCCTTTCTTGTCTGGTCTGTTTCTCTGAAATAGATTGTATCCCCCCATTATTACATTCCAATCGTGGGACTTATCCCACCAGGTTTCAGTGATACCTATTATGTCATATTTAGTTTGCTGTACCAAGAGCTCAAGCTCATCTTGTTTATTTCCCATGCTTTGCGCATTAGTGTACAGACATTGAAGTCCATTAATCATTCCCCCGTGTCTCTTATTTAAGGATTTTTTCCTCCCACCACAAGGTCCGCGTGCTGTTTGCTCCATTTGGTCTATGACATTTGTATGATCATCTTCATTAATTGATAGACTCCTACCTTCAGGAGCACTGTCTCCCTCCCCCACATTAGTCAGTTTAAAGCCCTCCTGATGAGGTTTCTGAGATTTTTGGCAAAAACATTTCTCCCAACCGTTGTGAGGTGCAGCCCATCACTTGCCAGAAGTCCATCCTCAAGAAACTGCAGTCCGTGATCTAAGAATCCAAACCGTTCCTGTTTACACCATTTGCGAAGCCAGCTGTTCACTTCCACTATTTTCCCCTCTCCCCCTGGGCCACGTCGTTCAACAGGGAGGACAGATGAGATGACAATTTGTGCATTTAGTTGCTTCAATTTCCTGCCGAGAGCCTCGTAGTCTCTTTTGATCTTCTGGAGGCTATTGCTTGCAGTGTCATTGGTTCCCACATGAACCAAGAGGAAGGGGTATTTGTCAGTGGGTTTTATGATTCCTTGCAGTCGTTCAGTTACATCTTGGATCTTAGCCCCGGGGAGACAGCACAGTTCCCGTGACATCTTGTCAGGCCCACAGATCACTGCTTCTGTTCCCCTCCGTAGGGAATCCCCTATCACCACTACACGCCTCCTCTTGGGTTTGGTCGGGGTTCTTCCGTGAGCTGTCCGTTCCAAGGTCGCCTGCACATTCCCTGCACATTTAGATTTAAAATCTAAATCTAAAAGATGGGTATAAGTGCGTGCGCCGCTAGAAACCCTGCCCCCTCTGACCTTTACACAGGGAAAACAGCTAATCAGCCACAAAGAAACACACACACACAAGAAAACCCTTTTTGCTCCTTCTTCAACTGCTGCCCTGCAAACTCTGATAAGCTCATCCCACAGCTAATTCCCTGCCTCAACAGAAACCCTGCCCCCTCTGACCTTTACACAGGGAAAACAGCTAATCAGCCACAAAGAAACACACACACACAAGAAAACCCTTTTTGCTCCTTCTTCAACTGCTGCCCTGCAAACTCAGTTCTTCGCGGATTTCGACTTCCGGATGGAATACATCCCGGGAGACAACAACGTCATGGCACTATCCAGGAAACCGCAGTATCTCGAGGAAGCGGCACCGGTGGCGGCCAAACACATTTTCGCACCGAAAGCGTGGGCATGCACTTCAGCCACCGTGGACCTGGACGCAGTGCGTCGCGCGCTGCAGACGGATGCCTTCGCACAATCCAAGATGGAGGAGGTGCGAAGCGGCACAGCGAAGGACGACGAGTTCCAGATACGCGACGGACTGCTCACCCTCAAAGGGGCTCTCTACGTGCCTGGGGACAACCTCCGAGATAAAGTCCTGCAGCAGTTACACGACGCGCCCAGTGCTGGGCACTTCGGCAAGGACAAGATGGCGGAATTGGTGGCCAGAGACTTTTGGTGGCCCCAGATGAGGGGAGAAGTCGCGGATTACGTCTCTAGGTGTGACACATGCCAAAGGGCCAAACCAGTGCACAGGAAGCCGGCGGGACTGCTGGAACCGCTACAGACGCCGCTCGAACCGTGGGAGAGGGTGGCCCTGGACTTTGTCACAGATCTGCCCAGTTCGCGAAGCAAAACAGCGGTACTCGTGGTCGTAGACCTGTTCACCAAGATGGCGCACTTCATTCCTTGCGTGAAGGTGGCCACAGCGGAACAGACCGCCAAGCTGTTGATAGACCACGTGTTCAAAGTTCACGGCTTACCGCGGTCCATCCTGTCCGACCGGGGTCGCCAATTCGTCTCGAGCTTCTGGCAGAAGCTGCTGGGTATCCTGAACGTCAAGATCAACTTAGCTTCGGCACGACACCCGCAGACCAACGGACAAGCGGAGAGGGTCAACGCCATCATGCAGCAGTACCTGCGATGCTACGCGAATCAACAGCCCTCGACCTGGGTGGACTACCTACCGCTGGCCGAGTTCGCCTACAACAACACGAAGCACGGGTCTACAGGGGTGACACCGTTCTTCGCCAACAATGGGCGGCATCCCAGAACCTTCCCGGGGTTAGAGACGAAGGGGGAGGGGGAGCCACGGCGTGCAGAGCACTTGGCAGCAGAGTTGCAGGAGGTCCACGACCAACTCCGAAGGACCTTGGAACTAGCAAAACACGCCTACAAAGTGCAGGCAGACAGGCACAGGAGAGTCGGGGAAGACATCCAGGTGGGGGACTGGGTCTGGTTAGCGGCCCAGGCAGTGCCGGCCAGAACGTTAGCTAAGAAGAAGCTCAAACACAAGCAGTTAGGGCCTTAGCAAGTCGAGGCACAAATCAACCCAGTGGCCTTCCGGTTGACACTCCCGGAGGGTTCCAGAATGCTCCCAGTATTTCATAGGTCAGTCCTCACACCCTACAAGGAACCCCACAGGTTTCAGGCGCCAGGGACCGCACCTCGCCCACTTAGAAAGTCGCCAACGGGGGAGGGGTCACCGAGGGCGGCGTCACTCAACGAGGTCACGGAGATTTTAGATTCGAGATGGGGGGAAGAGGCAGTTGAATAGCTCCTCGCCAGGGAAGGTACCCCGGCCAGCGCCAACAGGTGGGTGCCGGACTATGCCTTGGAGGAGCACTACCTCAAAGACGAGTTCCATGCACTCTTCCCGCACAGACCTATGCCGGCAGATTATTTCGACGACTGGCTTTTCACACCCACACTTTCAGCCAGCATGTTCCAGGGGTTCTCATCCGCTGAGGAAACGGCGCAAGACACAAGCTCCCCGGAGGGATCACTCTCGGGGTCTGCCATGGATCGCTCTTATTGGTGGGACACTCAACCGGAGGTGGGGTGGAGCAGGGAACTGCTAAGGGGGCCCTGGCACACAGCATCACCCGAGGTAACAGGGGGAGAGACGGACATGGACGTGTTGGGGGAGGACCTTGGGTTCGAACACGAATGCAGAGAGATGGAAGCAGAGGAGATCGACGTCGACGAGCCCATTACGGGCTGGCCGGATCCAACTGGTCGGCCGCACGCCAGGGGGAAGGAACTGTATCCCGCACTCACCCCCACAGCACTGGAGCACCCGGAACCCGCCCCAGAAGAGGGGGAGGGGGGAAGGGGGGCTTCGAGGGGGGGATGGATGTCAGGGGCTCAGGAGCAGAGGTACAGGGGAGAGAGGAGGTGGAGAGCGAAGGGGAAGGATCTGAGGGCAGCGTAGGGGAGTACGGCAGTGACCTGAGAGATTCCATGAGCTTCTCCAGCGAATCAGAAGATTCCCAGAAGGAGGCGCCGATGGTCAGGGCAAGGGGGGTCCCAGGGGAGACACACCAGAAACAAGGGGCCAGCGGGGACTCCCAAAGCAGCAGCTGGAGATCAGGACCAGCTTCCCCACCAGAGCATAGTGGGGGGGAAGAGTCCCAGGTGTCAGGGGCAGCGTCTCCTCCAGCAGGGAGAGAAGAAGAGTCGGGACTGACCACGCCTCCGTCGGAGAGTGGGGGAACGGAGGGGAGGTCAGGCCCAGCTGGCCTCCCCGAAGGGGGAAGCAGTGACAGGAGCAGTGTAACAGTCAGGAGGAGGGTTGCCGGATGGGCTTGCGTGCCAAGTTCGAATGTACAGGCGCGCGGGACAGCAGAAAACCCGGATGGGGAACAAGGTCCTAAAGCCCATCGGAGGCAGGGGGAAGACTCAGGGGACTCAGCGTCAGAAGAGTCTAGGAAGGGCGAGACCCCAGCTGACAGGCGGACCCAGAGGAGGAAAGAGCAAAGGAAGAGGTGGAGCAAGGCTAGGGTCTTAAACTGGTGTCTGGGGGTAGGAGACTCAGACGGAGCTTCAGCGGTCTAGAGTTTCAGACGTAGAGCTGCGCGCTGCTGATGTGAAAGACAAACTGAACTTCAATAAAGACTCTTGTATATAACAACGGACTGGCGTTGGTCCTTTGTGAGCTGGGACCTTGGGCAGCTCTGACAATATGTGTTTTGGTTCCATCTCAATAGAAAGAGGACGAATAAGCTTGGATTGTTCTTTCTGTGGTCATTCACCCCGACCCTAACCCTAACCCTAACCCTAACCCTAACCCTAACCCTAACCCTAACCCTAACCTTAACCCTGTCCCTAGCAAAGCGAAGTGTAATAAGCCTAAATAAAGCCAAGCAGGTTGTTTTGTGTTCCAGCTACATAGAAAGAAGAATATTGGACTTCACTTATTTCAAGTCGTGTTCTTTGGTGTTAATGCACATTGACCCAGAAATCGCAAAGTGTGTGTAATGAAACCAAAATAACACAACACAGTCTTTTTGCTTCCGTATGCGTAGAAAGAAGACGAATAAGCTTTGATTGGTCTTATTTCAATTCGAATGGGTTAACCCCAACCCCAATCCTAACCCTAACCCTAACCCTAACCCAAACCCATTTTTTTTCTTTTTTCAAACATAATTTTTATTAATTTACACCAAAACAAAACAAAAATAAAATTCTGCCTCTTATTATCACAAATTACTTGCACCGGAATCTCCCCCGACCTAAGCAAAAAGGGGTTTTGTTTTCCACCTACATAAAAAGAAGATGATAAAGCCCTGGGACACGACCAGGGTGCCCAATTTCCCCATTACTTTTTATATCAGTCCTGGAGGTTTTGCTAAATATGATTAGGGATGACCAGCAGGTTAAAGGTGTACAGGTCAGAGCTAAACATTATAAGTTAAGGGCCTTTGCAGATGATTTGGTACTTACTTTACAAGAGCCAGATACTAGTACAAAGAGGGTGTTGGAGATAATTCAAGAATTTGGTCAGGTGGCCGGATTCAAACTGAACAAACAAAAGACTAAAGTTTTAGAGAAAAATTAAACAGGTATGGAGAGGGAGAAATTCCAGAATGAAACAGGTTTGACAGTGGTTAAGAAGGTGAAATACCTAGGGGTTCATCTGACATCTAAAAATCTGAATTTGTATAAAGACAATTATGAAAAATGTTGGTCAGAAATCAAAAAAGATCTAGAAATATGGTCAAATTTGAAACTGTCAATGTTAGGCCGAATTGCAGTTATTAAGATGAATGTATTGCCTAGAATGTTATTCTTGTTTCAAACTTTGCAGGTTCTTGACAAGATGGACTGTTTCAAGAGGTGGCAGAAAGACATTTCGAAATTTGTCTGGCAGGGCAAAAAGCCCAGAATAAAATTTAAAATATTGACAGATGTAAAAGAAAGAGGGGGGTTTGCCCTGCCGGACTTAAAATTGTACTATGAAGCAGCAGCGTTTTGCTGGCTGAAAGAGTGGATGCTCCTCGAGAATACAGATATCTTGGATTTAGAAGGTTTCAATAATGCATTTGGTTGGCATGCATACTTATTGTGATGGGATGATGAGCTGCTTGTGCGTAAAAATCGTAGTCCCTCAGAGTTTGTTCAAGTCCACAAGCCTCTGTCTGTGACGGAGCCCCTCAGACATGGCTGCTCTAGTCACTTGCAGATTCCGACAGTGGTTGCTTTCGGAATCGCTTCCAGCATAAAAGCTCCTTAACGGAAACACGTCTTCTGGACTCGCGGCGTGACAGTTTCCGGCGAGGAGTGGGTCTCCCTATGGGAGGTTCAGAAACCTCCCCACTGTTCTCGCTAGACGTGTCCCTGAGCCCTCCCTCTTGCTCGCTTTCCCTCAGAGACCCACGTCTCCCCCTGCTGGCCCCTGCTTCAGCTGCTGGGTCTCTCCCAGCCTCCATGAGCCCTTCCACCACCTGTCCCTCCGATGGCAGTTCCCTGACATCCACCTCCCCTCCAGGACCCCCTTCACCCCCTCCCGTTCCCTCTCCTCCGGGCGGTGAGGAGGTAAAACCCCTAAAAGAGTCCTCTTCATCTTCAGACGTCTCGAACATTTCCCTCCATCGGTCGCCGTTCCGGGTCGCTGAATCCTCCTCCTCCTCGGAATCTGTGAACCCCTCCAACTCCTCTTCCTCATCTGTGGTAGCAAAGTATTCCCTCCGGAACCTCGCTACAGGCTGAGGTTTACGTGGGAACCTCTGATGAAAAGTTTCTATTCAGACCTCGTCATTGACATCCTCTGCCATGACCCAGGTGTTTTCCGACTCCGGTTCCCCTTCCCACATTACCAAATACTCCACTTGATCTCCCCTCCACCTGGAATCGAGGATCTCCGCCACATGGTTGCTGTGTTCCCTTTCCTCCATTGCTGGTCCCCGGGTGAACCTCCCTTCTCTGTCCCCTTTATACGGTGACAGCAACGACCTGTGGAAAACTGGGTGCAGCTTCATGTGGTTCGGTAACCGGAGTCTGAAAGCCACTGGGTTGACCTGTTGCGTGACTTCAAATGGGCCCAGTCTTTTGGGTCTTAACTTCTTACAACCCCCTTTGAATGGTAACCCTTGGGTTGACAGCCACACCTGGTCCCCCACCCTAATGGTTTCACCTTCCCTTCTGTTTTTGTCTGCCTGCCTCTTATACGCCTCCTTGGCCCTGTCTAAGTTAAGTTGGAGCTGACGATGGATCGCTTCCATTTCTTCTACGAACTGTTCGGCAGCCGGGACGCTCCATCTCTCCCCTTCCCCCCCCTGGGAAAGCCCTGGGATGGCACCCGTAATTAGCCAAAAAGGGGCTCATCCCTGTGGACACGTTCTCCGCATTGTTGTAGGCAAATTCCGCCAACGCCAGCTTCTCCACCCAATCATTCTCTCTGTCATTCACATAACACCTCAAATATTGCTGGAGGATGCCATTGGCTCTTTCCGCCTGCCCGTTGGTTTCAGGATGCCGGGCAGTCGAAAAATTGACCTCTACATGCAGTAAGCTCATGAGCTTCCTCCAGAACCTGGAAGTAAATTGTTTCCCTCGGTCTGAAACCACCCTCAAGGGGGCGCCATGCAACCTAAACACATTTTCTACAAACAATTTAGCTGTTTCTTCTGCCGTGACAGCATGTGAGCAGGCTATAAAGTGGGCCATTTTGGTTAACAGGTCTACCACAGCCATGATGGCTGTTTTCCCTCTGGACTTTGGCAGATCAGTCATGAAATCTATTGCCACTGCTTCCCATGGTCTTTCAGGTGTGGGTAGCGGTTCTAATAACCCTGCCGGCGCCCGCCTCTCTCCTTTGGCTCGCTGGCATTGGTCACAACCTCTCACATACTCCCGCACATCTTCCCTGACCTTGGGCCACCAAAATTCCCTGGTAACCAGCCACATGGTTTTGTGTTGCCCAAAATGCCCCGCTGTGGGGCTATCGTGCAGCTGCTTGAGTACCTTCCCCCTCAACTCTCCTTCAGGTATATATAATGCTCCCTTGTAATACAACGCCCCGTTTCTCTCCTCAAAACCTCCGGGTTTATCTCCCTCCCTCCTGAGACCCCTGAGTTTGTCCTGGGCGTATTCATCATTCTCCGTTCCCTCTACCAGTTCTCTTTGCCCCACCAATGCCCCCACACACACCCAGCGGTCCTCTGGAATGACATGTCTTTCTTCGGGTGCTCCCTCCCCCTCCAAATATTCAGGTTTGCGTGAGAGAGCATCCGCCCTAATGTTCTCTGGGCCTGGCACGTAACAAATCTCAAAGTTAAATTTGGAGAACTCCTGGGCCCATCTCACTAGCCGTTGGTTGAGCACTCGGGCCGTTCTCCAATACTCTAGGTTCTTGTGGTCAGTGCACACTTGCACCTTATGTTGTGCGCCAATTAGCAGGTGCCTCCATCTCCGGAAAGCCTCATGAATGGCAAGTAGTTCTCGGTCGTACACCATGTAGTTCCTCTCGGATTTGTTCAGCTTTCGCGAAAAAAAAGCACATGGTCTCCACTCTGACTCCTCCTTCCCTGGCTGCAGAAGCACCGCCCCTATAGCTCTGTCTGATGCGTCAGTTTCGACTCTCATCTTTTTTTGTAAATCCACATGCAGAAGTTGTTCTTCAGAGGCGAAGGCCCTTTTTAGTTCCTCAAATGCTCGCTCCGCCTCCTCAGTCCAAACGAATTTCTTCTTACTGCTGAGACAGTCCGTAATGGGCGCCGTCAGGTGAGCAAAGTTTCGGATGAACTTACGATAAAAGTTCCCAAACCCTAGGAACCTCTGCACATCCTTCTTTGTTTTGGGTGTTTTCCATTCCAGCACTGCCTGGACCTTGCCGGGATCCATGGCCAATCCCTTGTCTGACAGGCGGTACCCCAGGAATTTCACCTCCTTGGTATGAAACTGACACTTCTCCAGTTTCACCCACAGCCGGTTGGCTTGCAGCCTGCTCAACACTTCTCTGACGTCTCTCACATGCTGCTCCTCATTCTCAGAATGCACCAACACGTCATCTAGGAAGGCCACACAATTCTTGTAAAGCAAAGGCCCCAGTACGTGGTTCATAAACGATTGGAAGCACGCCGAGCCTGCTTGTAGACCGAAGGGCATAACTAAATATTCAAATGCCCCCAAAGGGGTGAACATGGTGGTTTTCCATTCATCCCCTTTCCTTATACGTATCAGGTTGTACGCCCCCCTTAGGTCCAGCTTTGTAAAAATCTCTCCCTTCCGCACCCTGGTCAAAATGTCGTCAATCCTGGGCATAGGGAAGGCCACTGGTTCTGACACTGCGTTTAAAGCCCTGAAGTCACACACAAGCCTCGGCTTGTCCGTGTGTTTTTTTATCCACAAAAAACACTGGGCTACCTCCCACCGCTCTGGACTCTCTGATGAAACCTCTCTTCAGGTTCTTGTCAATGAACTCTCTTAGCTTCTGCATCTCTCTGTCTGACATGGCGTACAACTTGCCTACAGGGAGCTGTGCCCCAGGGAGTAAATTGATTTGACAGTCAAAGGGTCTATGCGGGGGTAGTTGGTCAGCTTCCCTTTCGCTGAACACGTCGCTGAGATCTGCGTATTGTCGTGGTACCTTCACTTTCTCCGTTACTTCCGTCCCTGCTAGGGTGGCTTGGGCCCCTGCTGAACCCTTTCCCTCTTTGCAGTGTTCTAAGCAATGTGCTGAACCAAAGGAAACCACTCTCTGATGCCAGCCCACCAGCGGATCATGTAACGCTAGCCAGCTCATCCCCAAAATAATAGGAGCCCCTCCCAAGCTGGCCACATTAAACGCTATCAGTTCGGTGTGCCTTGCCACCTTCGTTATCATTGGGACGGTCTGCAAGCTGACTTCTCCTCCCAACAGCTCCCTGCCATCGATCGTGGTCACCTGCAGGGGGTTGGTTAAAGGGATCGTCTGTATCTGGTGTTCAGCTGCAAACTCTTTGCTCATGAGATTGCAGGAGCTGCCTGAGTCCAACAGCGCCTTTATCTTTAGAGGGTGTCCGTTTTGCAGCTCTAGCGACACTTCTATCACTAGGGCAGGTTTAGGAGGTTCTGGCGTGGGCACTTTCACTGCTCTTTGGCCTGGCTGCTGTGTCCCGACGGTGGCAGCCAGGCGTTGGCTTTTACTTGCTCCGGTATTTCCTCCTCTCTCCCCTCAACAGCTCCCACCATCCCTTGCCATTCCTTCCTCTGGGGGCAGACTCTGGCAAAGTGACCTGGCTGTTGGCAGAGATAGCATTTCCGGGCGCCTTTTCCCTCCTTCTTTCCCCCCTCACTGGGCTTTGAAACTGCGAGCGAGCGCGCTGTTCCGATTTCCATCGGCTCTGCCGGCGGGAAAGTTGGCTCTGGAATGTCTGGAATGCGGAACTCCTTCCAACGTTCCCCCTTCCCTTCCCGCCTCTCCAAGGCTCTCGCCTCCTGGCGCGCTCCTATGGTCAGCGCAGATTTGGTCAGCTGATCCATAGAATCCGCCCTGGGACCCCGGGAAAGTTCGTCTTTCACAGCCGAAGCAAGCCCTTCTTCAAATAGCATTTGAATGGGTTCCGCCGATAAGTCCCACCCCAATCTGTGAACCAGCATGGTGAACTCAGTCCAGTACTCACGGACAGATCAGCTCCCCTGTTTGCAAGCCATTAGCTGTCTGCGCACCACTCCCTGCTCAATATCGCTGGAAAACATCAGATCCATGGCACGAAAGAACTTCATTGTGTCCTTTAGGACGTCATTTTTCGTTGCCATCAGGGGTCTAACCCAGTCTCTCGCCCCCTTCTCAAGATGCCCAATCACGAAAGCCACTCGCGATTCCTCGTCAGGGAATTCATCAAACTGCACATTGAGGGCATATTGCATCTCTGTCCTAAAGGCATGGTAGTCCTTGGGGTCCCCCCCAAACTTCTGCACCAATCCTGGTACCTTTCTGGTGAACTGGGTGGCTTTCCCCTTTATGTCTGCATCCTGAGCCCTTCTCTCCTCAAGCCTCGCCGTCTGCAGCGCTAGCTGGATCTCCAACGCCCGGTACCTTTCCTCCAGGCTTGGACCCGCTCCAACTCCTGCTTCTCCGGTTCCGGCTGGGTCGCTCATGATGCCTTCTCCTGCACAAACTGCTTACAGAGACTGTCGGAATGCTGTGATGGGATGATGAGCTGCTTGTGCGTAAAAATCGTAGTCCCTCAAAGTTTGTTCAAGTCCACAAACCTCTGTCTGTGACGGAGCCCCTCAGACATGGCTGCTCTAGTCACTTGCAGATTCCGACAGTGGTTGCTTTCGGAATCGCTTCCAGCATAAAAGCTCCTTAAC
>NW_027670226.1:0-7500 GCF_964188305.1 Podarcis bocagei | reverse complement strand
TTATGACCGAGGTCTTTCTCCCATTTCATCATCGCTCCCTTCACCAGATCTTCTTTGGTATCCCACTCCAGCAATTGTTTGTACATTTTGGAGAGGAGTTTATCATTACTCTCCAAAATTTCTACCTGAAACCTTGATTTTTTTTCACTCATCCCCAATCTCTTATGCTCACCCCATAATGCATTAATCTGGTGGAAATGAAGCCATTCTTTTATCTTGCCTTTCAACTCCTCATAGGGCTTCACCTTCCATCCTACTTCTGTCTTTACTAGGAGGTCCTCATACGTACATCTTTCTTCTGTCATATTTATTTTTTTTATTTTGATGATGTCAGTTGGGGAGAGCCACCATGGGATGCCTTTTTCAATCAGTTTTTTATACCTTTTCCACACTTCTAGTAATGAACCTCTAATTATATGATTAGAAAAACCTCTGTGGACCTCCCCTTTCTCTTGCCAAAGGTAGGCGTGCCACCCGTATCTGATATTAAAACCCTCCAGGTCTAAAAGATCTGTGTTTCTAAGGGTGGCCCAATCCTTTAGCCAACATATGCAAGCTGCTTCATAATAAAGCCTGATGTCCGGGACCGCAAATCCGCACCTCTCTCTTGAATCTGTTAGGTATTTAAGCTTTATTCTGGCTCTCTTCCCCTGCCAAATGAACTTGGTCAGGGTTTTTTGCCAGTTCCTGAAGAGGGCGGTACCTTTGATTATCGGGATGTTTTGGAACAAGAACAGTAGTCTCGGAAGGACACACATCTTAATTGCAGCCATCTTCCCTGTCCATGAAAGTTTCAGTCTGTGCCAGGTGTCTAAATCCTTTTTAATTTCCTGCCATACCTTATTATAATTATCTTCAACCAGGTTTATATTTTTAGGTGAGAGCCAGATTCCCAAATATTTTACTTTATTCACAATTTTAATACCAATCTTTTCTTCCAGTTGGGTTTTATCCTGTTCAGCCATATTCTTTATTAGAATTTTTGTTTTTTTCCTGTTTAATCTAAAACCCGACAATCTGCCAAAGTCTTCCAGTAGTTCTACCACCCTACTGGCACTGTCCACTGGGTTCTCCACGGACAGGACCAGGTCATCGGCATAGGCCTTGAGCTTAAATTCTTTTTTCCCAATTCTTATCCCCCTCACATTTACTGCCTCTCTTATTCTATTTGCAATTACTTCTAGAACCATTATAAATAACAGGGGGGACAATGGGCAGCCCTGCCTTGTACCTTTCTTGATCTTAAAGGGTTTAGTCAGATTGTCGTTTATAATCAACCTGGCCTATTGTTCTGAGTATATTGCCCTAATACCTTTCATGTAGGGACCTTCAATGCCTGCCTTTTCCAAACATTGTAGTAAAAATTCCCATGAGACATTATCGAAGGCCTTTTCGGCATCTATGAAGATTAATGCTGCTGGGATATCTATTCTCATATCTAGGTATTCAATAATGTTTAATATGTGGCGAACATTTTCTTTCTGGTGTCTATTAGGGAGGAATCCCACTTGGTCTTTATGTATATATTTCATTAAAAGCTTCTTAAGTCTGCCTGCCATAATATCAGCGAAGATCTTATAATCGTTGTTAAGCAAAGAGATTGGTCTATAGTTTTTTATATCTGTTTTCTCGTTCTCTGTTTTTGGGATCAAGGTTATATATGCCTCTTTCCACGAAACCGGGATCTTCCCTCCCTGGAGGATGTTATTAATCACGTCTTTAAGCACCGGGGCTAGGTATTCCTCTAACGTTTTGTAATATTTTGCGGACAAACCGTCCGGCCCGGGGGCTTTCCCATTCTTCATCCTGCTAATGGCCTCCTTAATCTCATTTACTGTGATCTCCTTATTCAATTGTATTCTATCCTCCTCTAGTATATATTTCCCTTCGCTTTGGTCCAGATAGTTCTTAATTTCTACGCTGTTTTCCCTTCCTCTTTCATACAGCTTTTCAAAAAATTGAGTAAACCTATTTTCTATTTCATCTGGGTCTTCTATGATATTATCCTCCGCTATTATTTTATTAATCACATTTTGTTTCTTTCTTTTTCTTAGCTGCCAAGCAAGTAACTTCCCCATTTTATTTGCTGACTCGAAATACCTCTGCTTTGTAAATTTAATTTTCCATTCTATCTCCTGATTTAGTATCGCTGAGTATTGAGATTGAAGCACCTTGGAGGCTCGGATGGCATCATCATCTGTTGGGTTTATAATCAATTTTCTCTCGTATTTTCTCAATTGAGTGAGGATATCCTCTTTCTTACGTTCCCTTACTTTTCTCCTATAATTGTTTTGTTGTATTAATAGGCCCCTCAAAACCGCCTTACTGGCGTCCCATACCATGTCTATGGGGGTTTCCTTGTTCAAATTTAAATCCAAATATTCTTTTAGGGTGCCTTTAATTCTTTCCCTCACCTCTTCGCTATCAAATAGGTTCTCACACATCCTCCACCTATATTGTCCCTTCACTTCATTTTTTATTTCCATATCTAGGGCACAATGATCAGATATTGTCCTGGGGTGGATTTCACATTTCTTTACTCTCAGCGAGAGTAATCTTGTCATCCAGATCTGGTCGATTCTGCCCCAGCTCTGATGGGGTTCGGAATAATGGGTAAACTGTTTAGAAGTAGGGTTTTTGTGCCTCCAGATGTCGATTAGGTCTAAATTTCCCTCCATATCACTAAATGATTTCGGCAATTTTCCCCTATTCAATTTCCCCTTCTTCTCACTCCTGTCCAGGTCCGGCGCCGGAACACCGTTCATATCCCCAAGCAGGATTAGTTTGTGAGCTTCCAGTTCTAGTAGCATGCTTTCAAGTTTCTCAAAGAACTCTGCTCTATTTGTATTCGGAGCGTATACCGTCACAACATTAATTTCCCCCCCCCCGGAAATTTAATTGAATCCCTAGGATTCTTCCTTCCTCATCTTTACAGATCAGAGTCGGTTCCCACTTCTCTTTAACATATATTACTACTCCTTTTTTTTATTAACTTCCGAATTAATAAACTCTACTCCAAGTTTTTTATTCACCAGGATATGTTTGTGTTTCTTAGCAATATGAGTTTCCTGAAGGCAGATTACGTCATACTTCTTATTTTTCACAACTTTCTCAATTTTATTCCTCTTGGCTTTCTCGTTCAGCCCATTTACATTCCAGGATAAAAATTTTAGTGTGTGTGTTATTGTTTACCTTTATCTGTTTCTGTACCTTTGACCGGATTCACAAACTATAATCTATCGCCTTTGTTTCCTGAGAGCTCCTCCTCTTCTGCCGTCTCCACTCCCACTACGGCCTCATCGTCATCCTCATCTGATTCCACTACCCCCTCCCCTACTCCCCTCTCCACCTCCTGTCTACTCCTTATTTCCCCTTCCTCCTCCTCCTCTCTACTCCTTGGTCTATTCTCTGCCTTTCCCAAATCTTTTTCATATCTTCTCAAAAACTTATCCGCCTCCTGTGTGTCCAACAATCTGAATTTTTTCTCTTTATAGAAGAAACCAATCCCTTCCGGGAACTCCCATCGAAATGGTATCCCGTTTCTCTTCAAAGCTGCTGCCACTTGTTTATATCCATCTCTTTTGCGAAGTAGCCTAACCGGTATTTCTTTGTAAATAATAATAGGCCTTCCATCAATTCTTAATCTATTATTATAGCTCTTTCTCAAAATTAGATTTTTCATTTCCAGAGAGTTGAAGATCACCAAGCAATCCCCCAAGAATTTACTCGTTTTCAAATGTTTGGGCCTTGTCATCCTAAATACATTATCTACGGAAGATGCCATCTCTTCCTCACTTAGACCTAGCCAATTAGAGAGTTCTTTGATCATTTTCCCTCTTATGTCTTCATTTCTTTCATCTTTATAGCTGCAATTCGACCCAACAAGGAAAGTTTCAATCTTGACCAAATTTCTAAGTCCTTTTTAATTTCTGACCAACATTTTTCATAGTTATCTTTAAATATTTTTCGCAGTCAAGTTAACCCCTAGGTATTTCACTTTTTTAACCACATTTAAGTCTGTCTCTTTCTGAAACCTTTCTGATTCCAAAGGTGTCAAATTTTTCTCCAAAACCTTAGTTTTTTGCTTGTTCAATTTGAATCCCACCACCCGACCAAACTCATGAATCAATTCCAAAACTCTTTTCGTACTAGATTCCGGCTCCTGTAATGTTAAAACCAGGTCATCTGCAAAAGCTTTAAGTTTATACTGTTTCACTCCGACCTGTATTCCTTCCACCAACCGGTCCTCCCTAATCATGTTCAAAAGCACCTCCAGGACTGAGATGAATAACAAAGGGGATATAGGGCAACCTTGTCGTGTTCCTTTTTCAGTTTTAAACTCTTCTGTCACCACATTATTAACTATCAATTTAGCTTTTTGTTCTGAATAGATTGCCTCTATCCCATTTTCGAACCCCCGTCCCACTCCCATCCCTTTAAGATTTTTCTTCATAAACTTCCAAGATATATTGTCGAAGGCCTTCTCCGCATCTATAAAAATTAACACTGCTTTAGCATTCATATTTGTTTGCAAAAGCTCCAAAATGTCAATAATGTCCCTAGTATTGTCAGATAAATGTCTACCTGGGAGAAAGCCTGCCTGGTCCTTATGAATTACTTCATTCAAGACTTTTTTAAATCTACCTGCCAAAATATCTGCAAAAATTTTGTAATCCACATTTAGGAGTGAGATGGGACGGTAGTTCTTGAGTTGAGTCTTTTCAGTTTCCAGTTTGGGAATCAATGTGATGTATGCTTCTTTCCACGATTCCGGTGCCTTCTTCCCCTCCATAATCTGATTACAAACCTCCATTAATGGTTGTATCAAATAGTCTTTCAATGTCTTGTAGTACTTGGAGGTAAGTCCATCAGGCCCTGGAGATTTGCCTAATTGCATGTTCTGAATTGCACCTTCAATTTCTTGTTGTGTTATTTTGTAATTCAGGATTGTTCTCTTGTCCTGGGGTAATTTTGGTAGTCCATTAATTTTTAAGAATCGGTCTATCTCAGTCTCTTTTTGCGGCCCTTGCGTGTAAAGTTGTTGATGTTGGTTTCTGCTCTCTTCACTGTGCAGCGAAGTGCTTGTCACAAGACAATGTTTACATTCCACAGTCAGAGTACTGTTGGGTTTTCCCACGGGAATGGGAGACTGGATGTGACGTACACTGGTTTCCTGTTTTTCACTGTTCTCTCGGTGTTCTTTTGTTCCGAGGAGAAGGACGGTTGCTTCTCTGCTCCCGCAGAGGCAAGATGCATGTTTGTAATTTCTCAACATTGAACTGTAAATAAAGCAAGTTAAGCATGTGGCACGTACTGCTCATCATTCCGCAGTGTAAAGGACTCTGCAAATACAACATTTTTGGTTCCGGGCCCAGAAAGACGCAATCAAACTGAAGAATGGAGACTCCAGAAGCCGAGTCGGAATGCCGGCAGAGGGACAGAGAAACGGATCGGCGTTATCTGCTCTGCGCGTCAAGTTTGATTGATGAGAAGGTATGTGCTCATGCTCCGGGCAGCCTGCCAGCTCCTAGGTTATGGTTTTATGGCTGGACTTTGAACTTTTAAAGCCGTTTTGCCGCGATACAGGCAAAGGCTCTAAGGCACAAGCTCACAGGCTTGGGAGGCTTGAAAACCAAAAGTACCTTTACAAGCGCTTTTGGAAGCAGCTGTACACAGACACAGCTTGTTTAAAGCAGCAATGATGGCTAATGCAAAGCTGGCTGATGCTTTTGGGATTCCTAAGCTCAATAAGAAAAACTATACGGACTGGGTACTCTATGCAGAGGCAATTCTGCGGAAAGAAGGTCTGTTTAATGTTATTACAGACAACCCCCCAGCTCCAATTACAGCTGAATGGGCTACTAAGGATTCCAAAGCAAGGGGAACACTTACATTGATAGTATCCCCAGAAGAGCTCTGTCTGTTGCGTGGAAAGACCACAGCCAGAGAAATTTGGGACACTTTAAGAGAGGCTCACTTGAGGACAGAAGCTGGTTCCTCAATGTACTACTATGCCAAGCTGCATGGTATGGCTCTTGCTGAAGGTGGAGATGTGCGTACACACCTGATGGAGATGCAAAATCTGAGACATGAGTTGCAACAGAGAGGACTCACCTTTCCAGAGGCTGTGTATTCCTTCATGATAATACATTCTTTGGGTCCACGTTGGGAGTCCGTTGCCACTCAGATTGCTGTTCAGCCAACTGCTCAGCTCACAGTAGCCTATGTTACTGCCGTGATCCAGAATGAAGCTGATCGCCGGGGTGCTAGCTGCATGGGAAAGGGGGAGTCTTCACAGACGTCATCCCTGAGTGCAGTGGAACCACCAGAGGGCGCCAAAGCTTTGAAGGCAGTGAAATGCTACTTGTGTGGATGTCTAGGCCAGTGTTTCCCAACCGGTGTTCCGCGGCACACTAGTGTGCCGTGAGACACCGGCTGGTGTGCCGTGGGAGGGAGGCGGGCGAGTCGGGCGCCTAGGAGAGAACAAAACCAAGTGAGCAGCGCGCGAGAGGGAAGCGACCCGAAAAAGAAGCGCGTTCGGAGTCCGGAGGCACTTTTGGGGCTGCGTACGAAGGGAGGGGGGGCACGGACGGCGGAAGGGGGCGGGGCGCGGTTGCAGAAACCCGCCAATGCTTCCACCTCATTGGGAAAGGGAAGGGGTTGGGCCACCTAAAACTCTCTGCCGGGGCCACATCCTGCCTCCCAGCCCCCTTTCCTCCACCCACGGAGGGAGGGATGTTTTTAACACACACACCCCCCCCCGCTCACAACCCTTTGGTAGCGTTTCTCCAATCTGAGGCGAGCGCCCGCCGACGCCCCCTTCCCCCGCGCGAAAACCGAAGTCTCCTCCCCACCCCTTTATTCCCTCAAACCCCGTTTCCATAAGGGGGGGGGGAGAACCCTTCCGTCGCGCGCAAAGCCCAGCTCCCTCCGCCCTTCGCGGTCTCTTCAGCTCGGAGCCACTGGGCAAAACTCGCTCTCAGAAGCGCAAGCGCGCGCGCGCGGAGAGAAAGAGAGAGGGAAACAAAGTTAACTTGTGGGGAGAGAGAAAGAGCGAGCGGGAGCTAACTTGTGTCCAAAGGCAGATACAAAGTAGCCCCCCCCCCCGCCCCGAAGGCGACCTCTCTTGCTCTGCTCCTCTGGGGTGGGGAAACCAACTCCACCACGCGGAGCAGCCCCGAGGCGGGGAATTTCGCCCCTTCGTAATGTATGCATGTAAATGAGGCGGGCGCAAGGGGTGGGCGCGGAGAGGAACTCGCGCCTCTGAGGCCGCCGCCTCCTTCTCCTCCTCCTCCTCCGCCCCCCCCTCAAACCCAGGCGGCGGCGGCGGCAGGAGGCAGCAGCGGCAATAACAGAAGCAGCTGCGCTGACAACAACACGTGTTCGCTCGGGCACCATGGAATTCAAGGAGCTGGGGATTTGGGAGGAGTGCGGCGTGTTCGGGTGCATCGCCTCCGGCCTGTGGCCCACGGAGCTGGACGTGCCCCATGTGATCACGCT